>NC_092860.1:55625941-55917464 GCF_032062135.1 Pyxicephalus adspersus
ACTATGAAATGATTGTCCCCTTCTGATCACTATGAAATGATTGTCCCCTTCTGATCACTATGAAATGATTGTCCCCTTCTGATCACTCTATTCCATTGATGTGTCTGTATTCGTCTCTCATTTGCAACCCTTTTTTATTATACAGTGCTGTGTAATATGTTGGCGCTATATAAATCCTCTTTAATAATAATATTAATAATAATAGTACCCCAACTGTGAACTTGACCTGAATATCTTTAGCTATTCTCCTAAAGGAATTCACTAAACCTGCTAAAGTTTACTAATAATACTAATATTATTAGTAATAATGTTATAATTCTAGTGTGTTTTAAAGCAAAATAATTTATCAGCCTAATACACAGTTCTCATTAAACAGAAGTTACACAATCTTGTATCCTCTGATAGATTTATCATTTGATTACAGCTATAGCTGAGAGAAACTATACCCCTTCAATATATCATTTTCTAAAAACATATTACACTATTACTGTTCTGAAATGAGAACATTTCCATATTTTCATAAAAGTCAAAACCATAAACTCTAAAGCCATAGCCAAAAACAGCACTAAACAAAATAACTAGTTAAACTACTAATGTCTCATATATTTTCAACCTGAATCCAATGTTAACAATGTATGAATTTGGGGTAAAATTTGGGTGAATCTTGGTTGAAAAACTGAAAAACAAAAATACATCAGCATGTAACATACAAACTACATTTAAAATGGGTTTATATTCTGTAAATTGCACCATTCTCAAACATAGGACAATTCATATAAGAAGAATGCTATTACTAAGGCCAGTAGTCCTACTAAGTAGTTAAACAACCTGACTAAATAATATTACTTATAAATATAAAATAATTTAACACAGCATATACACAGCATGGAAAAATGATTAGAAAAACATAACTACCCACAACTTTATTTACAAATTGTCCCAGGTTGGTATATCTGTTGTTGTTGGTTAGGTACACCATGCTACTGTGCTGATCAAAGAATCAAATTATAGCTAATATCACACGGGTTTAGTTATCTCCATGAATCTGCTTCAAATGTAAAAAAGATAATAAATAACTGAATAAATTAGTTCTAGACCTTACCTTAAGAAAAGTCTTTTTATTTAATCAATTTCCAATGTCTCATAACAACTCAGAAAGTCCTGAAAACTCAATCATAAAATCCTCGCTATGCTTCTCCCTCTGGATACAATATCTCTAGATGGAAGAATAACACACTGCTACATCCTGCTTATGCGTCCTGAAAATATAGTTTTGTCATAGTTTAAAATTGAGGCTTTAAAAACTTTCATCTCACTAGGGGTCCATGAGACATGATGGGTAATATATGCATACAAAAATGTTATAAATTTATTCTGTAGTGTTCTAATATTCTATATTTGTTCTATATTTTTTGCTTATTTATTCCTGCTGTCACTGCTGTCATCCAGTACTGCTAGTTTAAGTAACAATTATATTTCTATTTTTTTATTCTCTTAGAAAAATAACATTAAATTTACCATCCATCTGCTTCATGATTACACAATTAAAAGTCTAACTGCTATAAAGGACCTTTAAGATGATCAAATACCTTCTAGTGGGTTGTTCATATATGTCTGTTTATTGTTTTCAAAAAATGATTAAAATGCCAATCACAATTTTTATCGGTACACACATCACTACCATTTTAGTGAACTCCGGGAGCTTCTATATTTATCCCTGATCCTAGATCAGAGGTAAACTCAATCATTCAGTAAGATGTTCTCACTATTTACTAAAAAAACATAGAAAAAGTAATAGATTTTAACTCCTAATATGGTTCCAAGTTTCAGATGAGATAGGCACAAAAAACACACAATAGACAAAAAAGTCCTTAATTAATTACAAAATGTATTCCCTGACATTGGCTGGAGTAGTGGTGCTACAGGTACAGCAAAATGAATTTTTTGAATTTAATACAATAATTTTATAGTACAGTTTATAGAAGCCCCAACTAGAAATAATACTCTGCAGGACCTAGTTTTTTCTAAAAATGCAGAGCTTATAACCAATGAGCAAAAAAAAAGAGAATCTGGGTAGCAGGGGCCATAATCATGATATGATTTAATTTAATGTAAACTGTAAACAGGAAGCAAAACAAGAAAGATAAAAACATTCAATTTTAAGAGAGCTAATTTTCCATCTTTAAAGGAAGCTCACTGTGACTTGGACTGGGAGAGAATATTGTCCTCAAAGAACACATAATAGAAATGGAAATGTTTCAAGTCTGTTCTACACAAACACAATGAAAAATATATTCCAATGGGTAATAATTTTAAGAGGCATAAACCCTATGTGACTCACAGCAAATATTAAAAAGGCCATAAAGAATAGGAAAGAGGAATTCCAAAAATATAAAAATGAAGGATCAACTTCATCATTTGAAAACTATAAAGAATATAACAAAATATGTAAAAAGGAGATATAATGTGCAAAACTTCAAAATGAAAGACAGATTGCAAAGGAAAGTAAGGCAAACCCCCAATTTTTTAAAAATATATTAACCCCCCCTAGCGGTAATCCTGAGTTTAACTCAGGGTGGATTTTCAATGCAAAAAGCAGTAATCCCTAGTCACACTCGGGGTCGCTCAAAAGATTAAAAAAAAACACTTACCTTGTTCCGTTGTTGTCCCCTGGCGTCCTGCTGGTCCCTGCAGGTCTTCAGGACACATCCTCTTCTTCAGATCTGCAGCCGGCGAATGCAGAGATGATCTTCAGGGATTCCTGTTGACGCTGGTGCATGCGTTGTTGCGGTCCCGCAGGATCGGCGGGAAATTGAATTAAATTATATATATATATAAAATATATATATATATATATATATATATATATATATATATATATATATTAACTTTATATGCTACTGTACAGTTATATTACATGTGTCACTATTTTCTTATTTTAACAGGTTTTTGATTTTTTTTATTTAAAGTTTAATGTTAAATTTATTAAATATTGGACATATTTCGGTGAGTTCTGCCTAAGAATTATAGGCCTACAATGTAAAATAAATTTCCATGCAAAAAGTAACCCTTTTTACGTGGAAATACAGACAGAATTAGAACGCTAGGGGGTTAATAGCAAAACGATAAGATCAGAGCATGTAAGCCCCTAAAGGATGTTTCTAGGTTGGTTGGTGTTAAAAGGCGGAACTGTGTGTGAAAAGGTGGATTTACTAAACACTTTTTTTTATAGCTCTGTGTACACAAGGGAAAATGGCAGAGCTCAAGTTTAAATTAATATTAGCAATGTCACTGCCTTAAATGAGCCACAATAGCTCAAAACTGATATGATTTAGAAACACTTGGGCAAAATTACGTGGAAGGTAAATTTAACGTCCATAGCTGGAAAGGTCCTAGAGAGTTTGATAGAGAACCACATGGAAAAGTTTCCGCTAGAAAATAATATAATAAGTGATAGTCAGCGTGAATTCAAGGAAGACAAATTTACTCTCTTTTTATGAAGATGTATGTAAACAGTTCGAAAGTGGAGTAGCATTGATACTGGCCTTTGTACTTGGACTTTGCTAAAGCATTTGACACAGTACCCCACAGAGGGTTAATATGCAAGTTAGGGTCAATACGTTTAGAAAAGTAATCTGTAAATGGATAGAGAACTGGCTTAAAGACCACATTCAGAGAGTTTTAATTAATGATTCATACTCTGAATGGTCTAGGGTTATTAGTGGTGTACCCCAGGGTTCAGTGTTGGAACCTTTACTGTTTAACATCTTTATAAATGATATAGAGTTGGGAATAAAAGTACCATTTCTGTGTTTGCAGATGACACAAACCTATGTAATGGAATTAGGTCCATATAGGATGTCTATAATCTACAAGCAGACCTGGATGTTTGATTGGGCAACCTAGGGGCAAATTACATTTAATATAGATAAATGTAAAGCTATGCACTTGGGGGCTAACAACATGATTCATACTGTCCAGAGGGTATACATTTGGGGGAGTCAGAAATAGAAAATTATCTGGGGGTTCTTGTAGATCATAGACTTAACATTAGTATGTAATGCAAAGCTGCAATATCTAAACCAGGGGCCAGCCCAGATACAGCCTAGCCGGTAGTTTGTTCTGGCCTAACGTCCCCTGGCGAATCTAGCCTAATGCTAGCCAGCAACCCACGGCCCTTGAGCCACAGGTGTCCAGCGGATCGGCCAGGGGGCGTTAGGATCTGCCAGAGGTCTGGTGCCGTCTCCTTGCCTACTTACCGCAACTGGCGTTGATACTTCCACCGCTGCGGTAAATAGGGAAAGCTCGCTGAAGGGAAATCCCTCTCCTGCATACGGAGGAGAGGGATTAACTTCAGGGGGCGTTCCCTGGTGGTGGGCGAAGCCATTAGGGTGGGACCTGCCCACCCCTGAAATGTCCTATTGGCCATGAAAGTTTGCCGACCCCTGATCTAAACCTAGCAAAGGACAGTCTTGTAAAAAATGAGAAATAGACTGCAGAGATCATGACATTATTCTACCCCTGTACAAAGCATTGGTCAGACCAACCTGCATCACCCTCCTTCTGGTTCTAGTGTCTCCTGTGTTCCCTGTGCCTGCAGTGGCCTTTGTGTCACTTGTGTCTGTCTCCTGGATCCGTGGCTATTGACCCCGGGCATGTGAACTGACCTCTCTTGCTTGCTGCCTGCCTCGACCCTGGCTTTCCCTGACTGTCCTTCTGCGTTGTGATTTGGTACCGTGTTTTGCCCACTTTGGTGTGCCCAAAGTAACCAGCGGCGCAACATCCTCACCATCAGAAGCGCTGGAAAAAACCTGGTTACTGCTTAGACTCTGCGCCTTGGCCCTTCTCAGGGCTCACACCACCTTCGTGCAAGCCATAGCACCCCCTAGTGGTCATGTATCTCCACCTGCACGGGCTTCATCAATCAGTGCGGCATTAATTTTGAGTTTTGAGCATATTTTATCTCCCTGCTGTCTGGAGAAACTCTGGCATGGACATCCCCACTCTGGAAAAGGAGGGATCCAGTTACCAGCAACATTGAAGCCTACCTGAGCCTCTTCAGAAAGGTGTTTGATAAACCTGCGTGTGCCTCCTTCACAGCCAGCGTGCTAGGGATGAGGGAGCGAGATTTGTAAGTTCGATCTTGCGGCGAATGGGGCCTTTCTCGCTTACCCAACATTTAAGCGAGAAATGGCCTTGTGATTCACCATGCGGTTGTGTTCTCGCCGAACAAACGAGGAAAAATGCAGGGGGTGGGAACAGCGACTATTTCTGGCAGGATGCACAGCCAGGCCCAGCAGCCCAGTCAGCAGAGATCTCAGAACAGGCATATATACAGGGAAGGAGGGAGGGGTTATTCACTCCATCTTGTGTTCTATGTGAGGGAAAGAATCAAGGAGAGAAGTGCATTGTGAGAGGGACTGTCCTACTCTCCAAAAAATAATATTTATAATATATGAGATATTTCAGTATGATACCTCTCGCAATCTATCACAAATCAATCACAAAAGCCATTGTGCATTTGTGACAGGGACAGGTTAGGAGCCTTCTGTATATGTTGAAATATACATATTGTGCAGTGTTTGTTGCTACCTCTTCCTATTTATCAAAAAAGGCAGAAACATTTCTGTCCTACTGTCCAAAAAATAGAGATATTTCAGTCTGATACCTCTTGCAATTTATCACAAAAGCCATAAAAATGTATATATTTCTCTAAAAAAACAGATATTTAGTTCTGATAGCACTTGCTATCTATCCAAAAACCCAGAAAAAAATCAGTATTTCTCTCCAAAAAATACAGCTATTTAGTTCTGATCCCACTTGCTATCTACCAAAAAAGCCAGAAAAATTTCTTTATTTCTCCCAAAAAGTAAAGATATTTTATTCTGATCACACTTGCTATCTATCAAAAAGCCCCCCAAAATTCTGTACTTCTCTCAAAAAAAACACAGATATTTTATTCTAATCCCACTTGCTATCTATCAAAAAAGCCAGAAAGATTTTTGAATTTCTTGCAAAAAAATACAGATATTTTATTCTGATCGCACTTGCTATCTATCAAAAAAGCCCCCCAAAATTCTGTACTTCTCTCATAAAAAAACACAGATATTTTATTCTGATCCCACTTGCTATCTATCAAAAAAGCCAGAAAGATTTTTGAATTTCTCGCAAAAAAATACAGATATTTAATTCTAATAGCACTTGCTATCTATCAAAAAAGCCAGAAAATTTTCTCTCAAAAAAATAAACATATTTAATTCTGATAGCACTTGTTATCTATCAATATAAATATAACAATATATATAATAAAACTGGGAAAATACAGATATTTTTTTGATCCCACTTACTATCAAAGAAGCCCAAAAGAATTCTGTATTTCTATAAAAAAATACAGATATTTTATTGTGATCCCACTTGCTATCTATCAAAAAAGGCAGAAAAATGTATTTATTTCTCCCAAAAAAGTAAGATATTTTATTGTGATACCACTTGCTTTCTATCAAAAAAGGCAGAAAATGTTTCTGTTTTTCTCTCAAAAAAATACAGATATTTCATTCTGATAGCACTTGCTATCCATCCAAAAAGCCATAAACATTTCAGTATTTCTTTAAAAAAATACAGATATTTAATTCTGATAGCACTTCTTATCTAATCATAAACCTCCCAAAATTTCTGTATTTATCTAAAAAAAAATACAGATATTTATTTCTGATACCACTTGCTATCTATCCAAAAAGCCAGAAAAATTTCTGTATTTCTCTTAAAAAAATACAGAAATTTTATTCTGATCCCACTTGCTATCTACCAAAAAGCCAGAAAAAATTTGTATTTCTCTCAAAAAAATACAGATATTTTATTCTGATCCAACTTGCTATCCATCAAAAAAGCCAAAACAAATTCTGTATCTCTCAAAAAATGCAGATATTTAATTCTACTACTTGCTATTTGCTCATTTGCAGCAGCAGCATCAGCAGTAGTGGCAGCAGACCGCACACATCCAAAAGTGTAGGCCAAAGGAGGGGGGATTTTCTGCATGCTTGGCAAAACCTGATGTGGACACTTCAAACAAGTGAAGTACAGGGGCATAAGCATCGAGAACTGATGAAGCGCATGGTGCACGAAAACATTGGCTCTTTTCTGGCTGGTGGTGGTGGTGTTGACAACATGAGTTATGAGGAGGATGCGTGTCCTGACAGTAGTGACGCCAATAATTTTTGGGTCAACAGGCTTGAAATTTGCCCGCAGTTGGCACAGTATGGCATCAAGCTTCTTTCGTGCCTGACATCCAGTGTTCTGTCCGAAAGAACCTTCCGTGCCGCTGGCGGAGTGGTAATGGACAACGGATCACAACTGTCACCGGAAAATGTCAATCGCCTCACCTTTTTGAAAATGAATGAAAGATGGGTTACTAACAACTATCAGATCCCCACTGCAGATGTCACTGATTGACTGACACAAGGACTCACTGGCCAACCAAGATGCCTCTGTGAACCCACACTGCTCCTGTGCTGAGTCTGTGGCTGCCTATCACCAAACACCGTGTCAGCTGAGCCTGCCTCCGTTAATTTTTTCAGCTAG
Source organism: Pyxicephalus adspersus (assembly GCF_032062135.1). Classification (NCBI taxonomy): domain Eukaryota; kingdom Metazoa; phylum Chordata; class Amphibia; order Anura; family Pyxicephalidae; genus Pyxicephalus; species Pyxicephalus adspersus. The sequence goes on from NC_092860.1 coordinate 55,633,520, forward strand.
TTATCACAACGTCCAGGAGTAGCATTTATCGCCAGTGTCATGCCTTTTATTGTGTCAGCTAGCAATTTACTTTACATTTCTACTGCTTCCGGGAGGTCAACAAACTGCAGATTTAAACCCCCAGTACTGTCACACTGATAGGTACCATTACCTTTGCCTAATTTTTCAGCTAAGTATTGTAAGATTAAGGGTTGGCATTCATGTCATCCACTTCATGATGCAAGCTAGCAATATCGTCTACCTTCCTACTGCTTCCGGCACCACAGACCCCAGCAACAGTGCTGGCGCACAAAACATCTTGGTCTGGCCCGTGTATGTTTAATCACAAATTTTATATATTTGCATTATACACTTTGGGTTGGCATTTACGATGCAGTACACCCAGCTCTAGATGCCAGTTACCAATGCAGTCCCCACTCCGTCTCAGAGCCCACCGCCTCCTCCTCCTGCTGTTGCTGCTGCTGCCTGCCCAATTCTCCATTTACAAAAATTGTATTATACACTTCTGGTGACATTGATGATGCAGTACACCCAGCTCTAGATGCCAGTTACCAATGCCGTCCCCACTTTGTCTCAGAGCCCACCGCCTCCTCCTCCTGCTGTTGCTGCTGCTGCCTGCCCAGTTCTCCATTCACAAAAATTGTATTACACACTTCTGGGTGACATTGATGATGCAGTACACCCAGCTCTAGATGCCAATTACCAATGCCGTCCACGCTCTGTCTCAGGGTCCACCGCTTCCTCCTTCTGCTGTTGCTGCTGCTCTCTGCCCAGTACTCCATTCACAAAAATTGTATTACACACTTCTGGGTGTCATTGATGATACTCTACACCCAGGTCGAAATGCCAGTTACCAATGCGGTCCCCACTCTGTCTCAGGGCCCACCGGCTCCTCCTCCTGCTGTTGCTGCTGCCGCCTGTCTGTACTCCATTCACTAAAATTGTACATTTCTGGGTGACATTGATGATGCAGTACACCCAGCTCTAGATGCCAGTTACCAATGCCGTCCACGCTCCGTCTCAGGGCCCACCGTCTCCTCCTTCTGCTGTTGCTACTGCCACCTGTCAGTCTTCTATTCACTAACATTGTACACTTCTAGGTGATGCACTACACCCAGCTCTCCATGACTCTTACCAATGCGGTCTCCCTGGCGATAGCTGACCAGAGGCTACCCATTGCTACTGCTCGCACTGACCCACACTCCGTCTCTGGTCCTTTATCCTTGCCTAATGTCATCGCACTACTTGTCCACAACTTTATAGGTGTCATTCATAACACGTCATCCAGGTCATGATGCCAGCTAGCTCGCAGCTGGCATCTCCCTGGTCAGGAGATTCCTTCATCTCTGGATGATCTGATCTCCTTGGCCATCCAGATAGACATCCGTTTCAAAGAGAATTTTCTTGCCCATGCAAAGCCTTTGTCCTACGACTGGCACCATCCTTTCAGCGGCCTCTGCAAACTCCAACCTCCCCAGTTGTCCTGTCTGTAAAGAACCAATGCAACTAGGCTGATCAAGGCTATCCCAAGAGGAGAGGAACCGACGCCTCTCTTCTGGTCTCTGCCTCTACTGTGGACAGAAGCGACGTTATCAATTCTTGCCCCAAAGAGGCCGGGAAACTTTAGTGCCTAGCATGCTCTGAGGGGGGAATTCTAGGTCACACTTCTCTCTCCTCCATTCAGTGCAATTCAGTTTCACCCCAGCAACTCCACACTTGCCCTTGAGGCCTTCATTGACTCTGGAGCAGCTGGAAATTTCATTTCAGCCACCCTCCTCAAGGAATGTGGTTGGCCTATGGAGATATTATCACAACCTCTGTGAATCTCTATGGTGGATGGTACCCTCCTGTCATGTGGACTTTCAGACTAGACCCATAGAAATGTCCGTTTGTGTGCTGCATCACAAGACTATAACTTTTCTTGTGCTTCCTCGGGCCACATCTGCAGTCATTCTGGGCCTCCAATGGCTACAACAGCACTCCCCAGTGCTGGACTGGTCTACTCCCGAGGTATTGGCTTGGGGTACCTTGTGTCACTCCACATGTCTGACCAAGCTCATACCTATCAAGCCTCTTGCTCTCTCTACTCCTGAGGTTGCACCATCTATTCCCAGTCACTATATAGATTTCAAAGACGTCTTTTCCAAGTGCAGAGCCGAGGAGCTACCTCCCCACCGGTCTTACGACAGACCAGTGTGCGATAGACCTCATTCCCAACTCTACACCTCCCAGAGGTCGAGTATACCCCCTTAGTCTCCCACTCTCCACTCTCTTAGAGAGAGTGACTATATCAAGGAGAATCTGCAAAGGGGATTTATACGCAAGTCCTCTTCTCCTGCTGGCGTAGGTGTTTTTCTTTATCCAGAAAAAAGATGGGACTCCCTGGCCATGTATTGATCACCGCAGTCTGAATGCCATCACCATAAAATAACCCTACAGTCTGCCACTCATTCCTGAGCTCTTTGATCGTCTCTGTGGTGCACAGATCTTCACCAAACTAGATCTCTGAGGTGCATATAATCTAATTTGGATCCAGGAAGGTGATGAATCGAAAACAGCATTTAACACCAGAGATGGCCACTATGAGTACCTTGTGATGGCCTTCAGTCTCTGCAATGCCCGGGCTGTTTTACAGCACTTTGTGAATGAGGTGTTTCGTGATCTTTTATATAACTGTGTTGTGGTTTACCTGGATGACATTTAGTTTTTTCCCCTGACTTGCCCACTCACAGACAGCATGTTTGTTTAGTCCTACAATGGCTCAGTGAAAACAAACTCTATGCAAAGGCGGAGAAGTGTTTATTAGAACTCCCCCACGTGTCCTTTCTGGGCTACATTGTTTCCAAAGAGGGTCTCTTCATGGATCCGGACAAGGTGCAGCTATTTCCAACTGGCCACTACCCTGCAGCCTAAGGCTACTCAACGCTTTTTAGGATTTACCAACTATTACTGGCAATTGGCGTGTGACCTGACCTCTCTTGCTTGCTGCCTGCCTCGACCCTGGCTTTCCTTGACTATCCTTCTGCGTTGTGATTTAGTACCGTGTTTTGCCCTCCCTGGTGTGCCCAAGAACGGCAACCTGGCTGTAACCAGCGGCGCAACATCCTCATCATCAGAGGCTCTGGAGAAAACCTGGTTTCTGCTTAAACTCTGCACCTTGGCCCTTCTCAGGGCTCACACCACCTCTTAGTGGTCCTGTCTCTTTGTGCGTAACAAATATATAAATAGTCCATAAAGAGAACTCACTTTCCAACAATTAACTTTAAGATTGTTACAAAGAATGAGAGGGCACTCTTTGCATTAGGAGGAAAAGAAGTTTAAGCTCTGGATAAGGAAGCTTTAAAGTAAAGATAGCAGAGATTGTTGATCCAGAGAACATCCGATTGCCTCACGGAATCAGGAAGGAATTTTTTTCCCCTGTTGGAGCAATTTTTTTTGCCTTCCTCTTGACCAACTATGTTTATAGGGTTTTATATCTGGGATATGTTTATTTCCCTAGTGGATTATGTAACTATGTAATAATCTGAGGAAATAACTAATAACTAATCTAGCACCCATTACTTTTAACAATACAGGTGAGTGCCGAGTAATTCAAATTGAGATTACATTCATTCTAAGTTACATAAAAATTCTTAACACTCCCATAAGAAAGGCTCATTTACAATTAGATAGGTGAATCTGCAGTCCCCAAAACAACAGTGATCAAGCTATACAGCAAATTATGGTTTATGTAGGGCTTTCACACTAAAATCCTCTGTCATACTCAGAATTACTTCAGACAGGGTAAATAAAAAATAGAAAGGTTCAATGCCTTACAGTTTTCCACTCCAAGACACTGAGGGTGGTTTGCTAATCAATAATATTGGTAATTAGGACATGTGACTGTGAGTTATATACAATTACAAATTTTTACATTTTATTTTTAGGATCAGAGTATAAACAATACATTTTTACATACATTTACATACATTACATCACATACCAATCTCAACAAATAATGGAAAAGGGTATTCAAAGAGTTATACCATAAATTCAACAATTTGGAATTTGGAGTTTATAAAACACTGGGGAGCTGGCCATGACGTGCAAATTTTGGACAGACTATTTTTGATGTTCTATGGCGGACACCAATCTTTAGGAAGCATCTGTTGCATTACTACATATTCATCATCAAAAGAAATGCTTAAATATGTTTCATCTCTTGGGAGAATCACATTTTGCAAACCTTAAAAATGTGTATGATATGAATATATGTTGGTGAGTGCAATAGCAAGATTATTGCAGTTTATTTTACATATCAGTGTAGCATTCCACCTTCAAACATATACAAATATCCATTATTTTCTTCTGGCTGCCATTCACTTGAATTAACTTCATAGAAATTGAATGATTCTCAAATGAGAATGGTTGGTTTCAACTAATAAACTAGTTTTAAAACTACAGTACAAATGGAGACTCGATCAATGTAACCAGACATTAAAACTGTCTAGTAGGGGGCTATTGTTCATTGTGCATACCCCTACTATCAGGCCTTACCGTCACCTTTATGTGCTAAAATACATACACTTCCATGAGTGAAACTTCTTTTATTTTTTTAGGCTGATGTGGCAATGTGACCTCACGAGAAGATGCATCACAATTCCTCAAGAGTGTCATGCATCGTTACCCTAAAACATTTGTGCCACATATCATGATTAGTTTATTCTTGCCCTAAAGAAAAAATAGGAAAATGAACATTACACACTGGGCCTTATTTATTAAAGCATACCAAGACTGAACCTGGGTGATTTAGCAAAACTGTAAAAGATTTCAGAAAATCATTTGCTATTAATTGGCTAATGTTTTCAATCCTAGACTAGATCTATACCAGGTTTGCTGAATAACCCATGTTCACCCATGATAGTTTGATATATTATACCCACTATCTATGTAGAATTCTTGACATTTAGCATACTATTGATCAGGAACTAGCAGAAACCAGACGCAGAAAAGCTGTAAGTAAGATCTTGGAGAACAACTACAGCGGTCAGTGTAATACATAGCTTTACACTTACTTGGCAACAACTGTGTAGACATTTTCAGAACAATCTGCTAAAACTGCATTAAAGAGCATTAGAATGGGAAAGAAAGATGATTTAGGGAGTTTAAACTTGGCATGGTTGTTGGTGCTTGTTGGGCTGTTTTTTTCGGAAACCGCTGGATTTTCACAGAAAATTATCTCTCATGTTTACAAACAATGGCCTTAAAAAAGAAAATTTCCAGTGAGTGGAAGTTCTCTGGGTTAAAATGCCTTGCGGATGGCAGAAGTCAGAGAAGAACATTTAGACTAGTTTGTGCTGATAGAAAGGCAAAAATAACTCAAATAAAACACTTGTTACAACCAATGTATGCAGAAGAGCATCTCCAAACACACAACACGTAAAACCTTGATGGTATATTGACAGCAGGAGACCCCACCAGGTGTCTATTCTGTCAACTAGGAACAGGCACCTGTGGCTACACTTGCCATTGGCTAACCAAAATTGGAGACGTTCAGAAACATTGCTTATTCTGATGAGTATTGTTTTCTGCTGTGACATTCTGATGGTAGGGTCAAAATTAGGCATCAGCAACATAAATCCATGGATCCATCCTGCCTTGTATCAATGGTTCAGGTTGGTGGTGGTAGTGTAATGGTGTGGGGGATACTTCCTTGACACATTCTGGACCTCTTAGTACCAATGGTGTAACTGTCACAGCCTAGTATTGTTACTGACCATGCCCATTCCTTAGATGGGCATGTAGGATGAAGTGACAAGTCAAAAAGCTCAGATCATACAAACTGGCTTACATGCAATTGTGTTCACTGTACTCCTATGGCCCCACAGTCTGGTGAAATTGTTGGTATAAAATTAAAGCCCTTGCCATGTATTTTATACATGTCGCTTAAAATTTTGTCAATCACAATTTGTTTATTTAATGTAGAGATGGTAAGATGAACAGCAAAAGTCCTGGAAAGGAAGTTCTTATTTTTTGTTGATTGCAACAAGCTTTTGCAATGAGATATTTAATAAGTAAGTTGACCCTCACACTCAAGTGTATATTGTTGTGACCTTTTTATGAACATCTGAGTGTACATCGTAAATATTCCTCTAGCTGGTCCCTCTGTTGTCATTCTTCTGCCAGTTTTCCCAATTTCCATGTTTTTTGGTGCTTCTCTTTGTCAGTGCTCTGTAAAATGGTTAAATTTAGCCTGGCAGTGTTGCCCAAACACCCTTATGCTACTCCTATCTTCTTCACTGATGTGTGAGAAAAATATTGGTCATCTTGTACAGGCTTGTTGTGTAAAAATACATCTGTGCCACAAAATTGAGCGGCAGGCAGTGGGAGGTGAGCAAGGCTGGAGACAGATGGAGATGGGAGGACGCATATTTAGTGCAAGCACATATTGACGGTCATCATCAACCCACAGAGTAACTCTGGGTGTCCCTGCTTGTGCTTATCCACTCATTAACTCATAATTGGCTTCATCTGGTGGGTTTAGAAATAGAAAAGAGTATGAACAGAAAGCAAATTGCAGGATGTTTTGAATGGTTATGCTGACAACAAAAAGGCTAAAAGCTCTACATCTTAAGAAAAAAAACAACTTGAAATCAAATTGTAAGCCAACAACGTCAAGATCTAGGTTTTATGATAGAAACACCTGAATGAAATGTAGGCTTGCATAATTTGGAGTATGAAATTGACTGCTTTTTGTGAAAACTGTATATTACATTCATTGCAACTGAAACCAATTATTTTGTATTCTGAAAAAAATGCTTTCATTTTTAATTTATAGTTATAATAGCTATATTTCACAAAGCACTACTTAATGCTGTTGAATTTATTTCATAGATATTGAATATTTATTTTTAAATGTGCTTGGAATCAAAAGTGCATTTTTATCTCCCAAATGCATTAATTAAAATAAGTTCAAGCTACAAAAGCGTGATCAGGCTACAGAAGCACATTTAGGATTCTTTTTATGAAGCAGGGCATCTGACATTCCCTCAAATATTCTCCCATGGTAGTCTTCCAGGTCCATGTGTTTCAATGGTTGTAATTGATTCCCACCAGGGAATACTTGAGGGAATGTCAGATTCCTTGTATAAATAGATGCCTCAGTGTCTTTAGATTCTATATATCTAGGCATCAGCCGTAGTTTAGATGCTCTCCTCAATGGGTGGTCCTACCATGTAGAGCAGTACAAGTTATTGGATTCATTCGGTCCCAGAGGTTCTGCAGTAGGCATTCATTTCAATAAAATAAATCTGCAATCATTATAAGTTTAGCTCAACAGTATGTCACAAATCGTTAGGTCATAACTAGTTGGTTAGGTTGCTGGTGAGTTAGTCAATACCTTAAATGTTCAGTCTCTTAAGTTAATAGTGTGCTAGAAAAGTTAGCAGTCTATACAATCCCTGAAAATCAATTATAATGCAGCTGTCAGTATCTAAAATTTGTAGTCACATGCCAGCAGTGGGCATGCTGCAAAGAATGAGAACCCCTTTCCCCCTCCACCACCTTCTCTTACCACTGCTGTATAGAGATATTTGTTGCTCCTAAATACCTTGGCATATCAAAGTGTTTTTATGTGGTGGTGGTGGTAGGATAGACTTATTTCAAATTGCCTCACCCTGATTTCTGTCAGACCACTAACAATAGATTGGCAGATGAAACCTGTAATTTGGCTTCTCGTGAGTTGCAGCGAGTAGTCATGTCAAGTAGTATGGTGTAGCCATCAGGCTGAGCAATTGTTTATCTGTTCAAACCAGGCCATGGTTGATGAATTCCAAAAAAACAGCAAATTGTACTAGGTTCCCATCCTTCATAAAATTATGGAGGACAGTAGTATGAAGTTTTATAAAATAGTTGTATCAATGAGTAGTTACATTCAGTAGAATTGCAAAAGCATCCAACAGGTAAACAATGTTTGTAATGTTTGTAATTTAATGTATTGTAATTTACTTTTGTAAGCTTTGATCTTTTTTTATAAGTCTTTTTATATTTAATTCAACAGTGTTTTTATTAATAAACAGTGTTTCTGAACCAGGGTTCCTCCAGAGGTTGCTAAGGTTTCCCTGATCCATGAGCAATGTGTGACTCTGAAGTCAGTTTAAGTGACACAATGATATTTTTAGCTATCTGTAAAGATGACATTCTTTCTAGTGGCCAGCAATGTGATATGTATTCTTCCTAATGATCACAACACTAATGTACAGTGAGCTGAAGATATAGTAATTATAGAAGGAGTTCCCTGAAGACCCGAAAGTTATTTCAAAGGCTTCCCTATGTTAAAAAGATTTAAAAAGGCTGCTATTGATGCACCAATATTCACTTCCACATAGAGAAGAGTGAGCAGACTTGCAGGGAAAAATTTAGCTTTGTCCACTTGCCAGGTAATACACTGGCAATGGCATGTTCTCTTCTCTCAGCAGAAAATATTTTGTTTACAGTAACAACTGTCCATGAAAATGTGTGACGAGAAGTAAGATCTTAATTTTTTTTTCAATTAGAAGTGTTCATCTCCAGCCATCGGGAGCCACATGGGTAGAGAAGCATTAAAACTTTTTGCAGATTTTTGAGGATTGGAGTTGGAAACTCGTGATTTAAATTATTATCATTAAATTTTGCCATCATGTCTGAATTAGCTGTCATGAAAGCAGTTTTTAGCCCAATGTGGCTAAGAAATCATTTGATTGTCAGTGAGCTTTCACTCCCATTGACATATTGGTCTGTAATTGAAGTAGTAAAAGGCTAAGATTTACTAGACAATAGACATGGATCTTGAATCTAGATAAGAAATAATGGATGTTTTTCAATTCCTTAGAACTACTCTTGAACATGTACTGTATAATGTGATTGTGAAAAGCAGTTTCCAATACTGAAGCCAGACTGAAGATTCTCTCTGGGTGTTATCTGTAAATCCTACACCTCATTTCCAATATTTTATTGTACAACTGTCAGAAAAAGAGGCAATTGGAAAAAATGTATTTTTTATTGAGAGTTGCTACTCACAACTGAGAAATTAATATAGAAATGTTTTTAAACAGTAGTATAATAAAAGTGGTTGCCTAGCAGGACAGATTCTTATCAATGTACAAACACATTATGAAGTAGTAGGGCCAAAAACCATAATAACCACTTTTACTAGTGTTTGTCCAGGTCTGCTGTCTATAAATATTTATTATTCTGTTCCATTTAGGCATTCTGGAATTCTGCAAATGATTGCACATTAAGGATAATATTTAGTAAGCTACCCAGGTTTGATCCAGTTCCAGTTCAGATTTCCAGTTGGATTTGTTAGATCAATAGGTCAGTGGATTTGTTAGGTCAATGAACCCAAATTTAGTACCAACAAACCCCACTATGGTATATAAGGGCAGAATATTGGATTTAAATAATGTACATTTTAAAGCTAATAGGCAAAGTTCTCCCACTTCATGAGATTTATAATTGACTCAATAACTGCACGCTGCCTAGGTCCTTAAGAAGCAAAACAACCCCAAACTAAAACATTTCCACCGCACTGCATCTCTGTTGAGGTTCTTCTTCTGAAACAAATAAATATATTGTTAGCTTTAAATTTCTGCTTTAGGTATGTTCACTAATTAATACCTTACAAGTACATTTGCCCATCGGTATTCAATACCTTTCAAATTCATTTGAATCAGCCAAACAAATGTTGCAGAAGTTGCAACATTTACGTTGTTGCAAGTTACGTTTGCCCAGAAAAAGACAGGACAAGTAATGAAAAAAGAGTCATAAATAAATGCATTCCTTTATGCATCATTTACACCTTTTGTGGAAATATTGAAATATTATCACTTTAATATAGCCATTATTGAATTAAAAACATGCATATACAGCAACCCCATTCAGCAATAAAAAAAACTCACAGTCAGATCTAAGGTATGTAATGGGGTTAATACCACATTTGTTAGCATGTATCTCTAGCCAAAACTTTTTAGTTTAGTCTTGGATAGAGTAAGGAATGGGTAGAATATATGTTAGGTTTTTATTTGCTGTCTGTGTCCCTGGATGGAGACTCACCCTTTCTGTTCCTAATGGTTCCCCCTGGGACAGTAAGTAATGGGAAAAATGGGAAGAACAAAAAGTGAGGGGAAATCTCCCAAAGTGGACACCTGTTCTGTCCACAGCTATTTACAAAGGAATGTACCATTTCTTCTTGTTGTGTGTCTGGCAAGAAAAAGCCAATAGGACACAAACCTGAAATTACTGTTGCATGACATGACAAGTTACAATTTTTCTTTCTTCTGGTCTCAAGGGTCTAAAAAAAGGTACACATTTAACTCTACCGAGATTCCTACTTGTTATCCTCCACAAATGTGTTACACTTCCTAGCAGAAATAGAATAATGTGGTAGTATTTTATAAGGATTACATCCTTAATGGTAATATCTATTATTTCCTCTAATATCAGCAATCTAGATTTTTTTTGAAAAGTTTATTGTATTGTGTATTGCCTTGAGATGCACAGCATATGTGACAAGTACATTGACAGGTCAAAATATGCGCTAACCCCTATGTAAATAGAAAAGTAATTTACAGCAGCAGCTTTAAAAGGTTATAACGATGATATTGCTAATATTCTTAATAGAGCAAGAAAGGAAAATGAAAGAAAACAAAAAAAAAATAAAGGTCAAAACTCTAGTACCATAGTTTCCATGTATATACTCTCCTATAAATGTACAAACCTTAACATTTTTGCTTTACCTAAATGTGTAATTTTCTTAGCCACATAAATTTTGTTTATTAATATGATATATTAAAGTATTGTGTGCTTTTAACAAAATCTAATACACAGTCAGAGAAATACTTCCTTCTATGTAATTGCAGGAATTCTGTACAACCTTTCCTTGAGAAGGGTTCAAATTCTACATTTGATTCTCATGCAGCTCATAAATATAGATAATTAAATATGAGCAGCTTCAATTATAACTCTAAAACTCCAGCTATACATCTCTTGCACTGAACACAGTTCACAGGCACGATGAAAAATGAATTTAGTTTCAGGTCTTTAAATACAATAAAGAAAGCAAACGTGAAGCTGTGTGTACAGCTTACCAGATACCAGCTGCTATACTAAGAATTGGTACAGGTTCTTTCATCCTTAGCAAAAATCCTTTGGAAGTCGTTAGCACTGATGTGTTTTGGCAAGTGTTAGCCATTATTTGAAATGGTGGTAAGTTACACCTTGGCATTATCCATGCAATGATGTTATTTGCCTGGTTAATGAAACATTACACAAGTTATAGGGCCTTTTGATGACAATGACAATGAAAAAAAAGGCATGATTTTCAATCGAACATGCACAAACACACATAGAAATGCCATAGTGTAGGTGGCATGTGGCATCAGTGATCACCCTATATTAAGGTTTTGTCACACGGATTTCTTTAGGATAAATATCTTTGTCAGTTATGTGTTCTCCAATATGTTTCTTTAAAAAAAAATTGTCCCCACCACAATGATGCCCCAGCCTCACTTTTTTACAATGCCCTTTTTATAAAAAGGCATTGCATTATACATTTAGGATGATAATTCAGACTCATTATTTCCATGATGCCATAATCAAATATTGAACTCCAAACTAAATTTTAATTCACATAACCTCACAAAAAAAGGTCTTTATAGTGTAGGAACTTTGATTAGAAAAAAATATTTTTAAAAACACACTTTTAGAGGTCTATTTAAAAAGCAGGGAATAGGGCATTCTCTGCGGGAGAATATTCCAGGTCCATGTGTTATAGTAGTATAGCAGTATTTGATTCCCCACCAGGGAATGTTTTCAGTAAATGTCTGATTCACTGCTTCAGAAATAGATTCCTTAGAGTTCCAAAAAAGCACTGTAATCCATATCAATATAAAATTCTCTCATCGCTATCCCCTCTCTGCCCGGTGCATTTCCTATTATTCTAACTTGATGGGAATATTATTTTGTATTGTTATCTGGGGGTTGGGAAGTACACACATGAAAAGAGAGCCTGGCAGGATTCACAGCTTCTTCAGTAATACAAGGATCTCCACCAGATCTTATTTTGATTATTTTGTTCTGTGCGGTAAACCTTTTTACATTTTCTGTGGCCATCAACATCCATCAATTAGGGCCAATTTCCACTATATGAATTTCAGTTCAGTTGGATTTTCATCCGTCACAGACTGCCTGCTACATACTGGCATAGTTTACCACCTTTGTGGTCCTAAAGGGTGCAATTTAGCTGTTTTTCAGAAATAAATAGGCCCACTGTTTTTAAATGATCCACCATGCAAACCAGAAGCAAATACATGCAAACTGGACATATAACACGTTTTTCCATAAAATTCAACAATTAATAAATAAACAAATAAATCAGGCATACTTAGCAGATTTACTGGTCAGTAGGCTTCAAACTTTACTTTGCAGGTAGGCACAATGTTGTCTTTAAAGCCATGCTTCCATAATGGTCATATCATCCTCCTGAGGGCTGTAGAAAGCAAGAATTGGATTGCTTATTTATCTATTGCTTATACTAGACACAAGATAAGTTTTACGTTGTCTACCCCTCCCTTTCCAAGTAAAGGTGCGTACACACTTCCAATTTTTATCGTTCCAATCGAACGACGAACGATCGATTGGGCAAAAAATCGTTCGTAAAAAAGTAACCAACGACGCCGACAAACGAGGAAAGTCGCTGGAAACGAACGACCGGACCGACGGATCGGATTGGACGACGATCGTTGAACATCGTTCGTGTGTACGGTCGTTCGTTGATCGTCCATGTTCAGAGCATGCGTGATGAACGAACGTCCGTTCACTTTCCTGTCGTGCACATAGTTCCTCTATCGCTCAAACGATCGTATCTATTGTGTGTACAATATCTACGAACGATCGTGTCGTTAACTCTATGTGCAGGATCGGTGCTATACGATCGTTCGTATATATCGTGCATGAACGTTCGTCGTTCGTTTTCCAACGATAATAATTGGAAGTGTGTACGTAGCTTTAGCTTTTTGTTCACACAATGCACTATTTAGCATTGTAGACAAAAATCCCAACAGTCAAGAGTAGACAATGGGGAATGTATAGGTTTGAAAGCCATGAAACGTAATAGAAAAAATTTTACCAGAACATTAACTCCAACCCTTAAAAATATATATATAAAAATATATAAAAAATGATAATTTATGATTAAAATATATTGGGGATTTTGTTATCTGTGGTATTTAAAATAAAATAATTAGTATTGTTATTTTTTAATGATGTACCCCTTTGGGATTAGATTATAGTTTCTATGTTAATTCACTACTAATAAAATGATGTTGATTTTTATGACTTTGTGTTCACATATTTGCACGAAGGAAGTACATGCTAAGTCAATCCTACATTTCCTGTTTGCCTGAAGTTCATCATTAAGGTTTTTAAACCTCAACCTTATTCTTCTTTTTTTGATGGAGAATGGCTTTAAAAACAGCATAACACATCAAATTAAATGTCACCTGGATATCAAGATGTCTATCTGAAAACACAATGTAGACATAGGAAAGCAACTATGCATTTGGTGTATTAAATTAAAGAACTATTCCTCTGCTTTCATTTAATACAACGATATAAACATATCACAGAGGTCCCCAAATGTTCAAAAAAGTGTCTGTCTGTCAGACTGGTGGTTGACCTAACTGTGGCCAGTATGTCACAAAAATGTCTCAATGTTGGGGGTCAGCGGGAAAAAAAATTGTGTTGATGGTCAGTGAAAGTAAAAAATGCTCCTGTGTAGATAGCAAATGAGAGTAAAATAAAAACATCCATCATTGGTCTTTAACAATAGAAAATGTCCCATCATTGGTGTCAGTGAGAGTAGAAAATGGCCTATCTTTTATGAGAAATAATGAGTCAATATGAGAAATAAGTGTTACATAATTGGAAATACAATAAATGCTCTGCCCTTTCTTTAATTTGGAGTAATTAATGCCCCATTTTTGGTTTTAGTGGGAGAAATAAATGCCAAATTATATTTGTCAGTGAGATTTGGAAAGTGCCCCAAAAATTATGCAGGCTCCCCATTGTGTCCTGCTCCCCATTGTGACAGCATTGATTGACTAGGATAGATTGCTGGGAACACTCTGCATTCCAGCTACCAACACCCACAGGCACTGTACATTCAGTGGCTTCCTTAAACATGCAATGAAAACAGTCTTTGTCATGTTATTCCTATGTTCATGTGGGTTTCCTCCAGTTTCCCCTACACCTCCAAAAACATGAAATTAGGTTAACTGGCTCCACCAGCAACTGCCAGCTGCTGGGTGCAAAATGGACACACATGAATTATAATAAAGATTAAACTAACAAAAAATAAAATAAAAAGTACAGGGTGTTCTTATTGCAGGGGGAACCAGCAGACTTGTAATGTATGACCATTGACCTAACACAATGCCTGTGAGTCTGGCATGAAATTAAACATATGAAACTAATATACTGTAACTTTCCGACAGCAGTCCACACACATTAGAATATTAAACAAAACTACTTCTACACACACACACAGACCACAAGCTTGAACAATATAATTTAATTTTCAAGTCCGAATACTTACATTGCTAATATCAGCTGAAAAAATTTTTATGCTTGCCTTCGCCAGAGGGCAAATTGATAGACTGATCATTCTTCATAACAAGCTGAGAACTGGAGCTATGGCAAAAATTCTAACTCCTTTTGATCCCATTCAATAACTTGTCTACTTGTACTTCCTTTATGATGCTTGAATGCTCTGAATGTGAAAGAAAATAGCATTGTAGTTACAATAGCATTAAATAAGACAGTTTTATTCTCTTCAAATCTCATTTAATGATTGTCCTTTTTACAAATCAATACAGAATTGAAATGCCAGACTGAACTTCACTATTGAATCGTCTGAGAAGGATTTTTTTTTTACAAAACAATTGGAAATAGTAAACTCTTTTGCTTGGTTAACTCATTGGGCCTGATTTATTAAAGCTTTCCAAGGCTGGAGTGGTTACAGTTTCATCAGAGAAGCTGGGTGATCCAAAAATGAATCCATGATTGAAAACATTTGCTAACAAATTGCAAATTACTTTTTTAGAAACCCATTCCATGTTTGCTGGATCACCCAGTATATCTTCTCCAGGACAGGTTTAATAAATCAGGGCCACTGAGTTTTATGAGCTATTTCTGGATGAAATACACAAGGAGCAAGGTACTTCCTTGCTGTACAAGATAAATTAACCTGCAAAATGTATTGCAGTGCTATCCTATTCTAATAATGCACTCATACTTGAGGGCCTGTGCTCTGATGTTCTGGTAAAGATATATAGTATATTAGAAAACTCAAACGCCCATAACTTTCTTTCTCTTAGGCTTAGTCTACACAAACTGTTTCCCCAGTTTAACCTGAGCATTTAAACGTTCATGTTTGAAATTTTCATTCACTCCAATGGGCTAGTCTACACCAGGGATTTTCCTTGAGGCTTGTTTTGAGCATTTAGGAATACGCTCCTAGCTCTGTTTTAAGAACTATGCATGAAAAATGCACGAAAATGCTTCTATTAAAATCAATGGAGGAGTTTTTACGTGTTTATAATTTTTTAAAAAGTGATGAAAAGCCTCCATTGTTGTCACGTTTAAAGGTGTTTTTACACTTTATTATAAAAGCCTGCACCTCTCACTTCTCTCTCTTACCCATGCCCCCCCACCTTCTTGGTACATTATGAGTGAAAGTATAATTGATATTTGTTACCATAGTTATATACCTGTTTGTTTTAATATATTTGATATTGTTAAATAAAGAATGTTTAAAAAAAAGAAAAAGTCATCTCAAATTCTTTGCATTTTGGCCATGACATTTGACATTTTTTTTTGATGCATTTAACACCTTTAGTTCTTGACTGGTGGTTTCTATCTCTAAAAAAAACTCTACAAACAAGTGCCCCAGTGAAGTACTCATTTCCAACTTCATATATTCTAAATTTATTAACCAATTTAATTAAATGAATTACTTTCCTGAAGATTTCTTTACGTGCTAATGAATCTCTGTTCAACAGTTTATCCTGGTACTCATTAACATAGTGACAAATAAAGGATCAAAAATACCCAGTACTTAGATCATCAAGGTATTGCACTGTAATAGGAAAGATTAGGAATTCTGCATATCCATAGTAAGGCACATAAATATTTATTCTTATGAATTCAGTTTGCTTTATAGCTTCATTTGTTTGACTTGTTTATATGTACACAAAGTTTACATAAGCTTGTAGTATTCAAATATATCTAATAGATAATTATACCTCCTCCTCATTTTATGTTGTAGTAAACTAAACAGGTAGTTTTCTAAAGGGTAACTGTATCTTTAGAGTGGTTACACTTTTTATGGTATTGTCCCCTGGCAGTCTTAAACTCTGATCCTGATCTAGAAAGAAACAGCTCTTCGGATTGTTTAGTCTTGCCCAATTCTGTAATAACCATCTGCCTGAGATGAGTAGGTATATTATCTAGGTATATTAATTAAGTATGGCACACATGTCACAAGTGCCCATGCCAATCCAATAGTAATGGTAGCTGACAGTGCTTAAACATAGATCCCTAGGAATAATTTTGTTATTATGGGAAGTTCAATTGGTTGTTGGGGTATATATTAAATAAGCATGGAATTCAGTTCTAAAAATAAGCTTAGGGTTGGTTGCACTTGTAGTTTGCAATATTTTAGCCAGCAAAGCTCTAGCTGCAATGAAAATATGAGATATGAAATTCTTTCACAGAAAAAGACTGTGGACAATAATAGTATAAAACATTCAAGCAGAAATTAATCAATCAAATTGGCATATAGGCTTTCTAGCTTACTTTTATTTAGTAAGTTTATTTGAATAAGTAAATAGTCACCTGGGAACATTAGGCAAAAATTAGGTTAGTTACTAACTCTGGTGCCCAGAGATGATTGATGGCTTGATTTGTAAGCCAAATTTTGCAAAGACAGTATGCATCAGTAAGTGACAAGGGCAAATAAAAAAAAAGCCATGTAGCATTCACAAAACACTCCCATGTTGTGTACTGTGAACCGTTATCCACATTTAAGTAAATAGAAATCTGCTAACTTAAGTTTAACCTGTGTTTCAAATAAATGTCTAAATCAGGAATTCAAGGTCAAAACACACAACAAAAAAAACATTAGCCCTCATTTTGCAATTTTTTCTAAACTTTTCAAGTTCAACATTGGCAACTCTTTTACCCAAATCCCATTTAACCTAATCAGCCCTCCCCCCCCCCCCCCCCCCCGCCCAAAAAAAAAAAAAACATAATGGGCTCTGTAGAAGCAAAAAAATACAGTTTTAGATGCAATTCACAACTCCAAAGCCTCATATTGCTTCCTACCTGACAAAAAAAAAATATTTTTGGGGTTTAAATCACACCCAGTGTCATTCAGCCTGGACAACACCAAGGACAAACTGTGAATATAGGGTGATGTAGCACAATGATGTAGCACAAGCTCCATATATCATCCCTTTATGATGTGATTGTATCGTGTTAAAATAATGATGCTATCCAATGCAACTTTTTTAAATGTAATGCATAATTTTAACTATTCTGTAGCTAAAATGAATATGCTTTAAAAATGTACCCTCTGTAAAAAACAAATAGTTATACTCACCTTTCATACTGTTAATTTCTGATGTATTGAAGAAAAATTGCTGTTTAAATAGTCTTCAAAATTCAAGACTTCTGGTGTCAGATTCTTGGTTCCCCTCTCTGATCTGAATTTTCTCCTGCCAACTCCAATTCTTTGCAGGAAACACATTTTTGGTCATTTTATTTTTAACAAAAGTCAATTTAACAATCCTCAGTGGCATACATAGTTTGAGAGTTAATGATCATAACACAGAGGCTCCAAATTTTCCATTGCTGTGTCTTCTAGGAAGTCATTCCAATTACTTTCTTTCACTTTAGCTATAAATTAGTTTTTTTTTGTTTGAGCCTGTGTCTAAAAATTGATGTTTAAAGAACTGTGTAAAATTGCTTGATTTATATGAGAATACATGATTGAATTCACAAAGAAGGTGCTAATTGTAGCCCAAGTTAAATAACACTGTGTTTTTATCGAGTTTAACATTAATTTGTGAATTTGTCATTCCGAATATTTAAACTTTTAGAAAGTTTTTAATTTGCTAATTATTTTTCTACACAAATACTTCTTTAAATAAATGTGTAAATAAACTATCTTTGCCAAAAAAAACTGAATTTACATAATAATTAGGACATTATTTTGGGCCTCGTGTGAAATACAACTGCCATAATATATCATACCATAGAATATTCTTTCAACATCAGCCATATCACCATGCCACCCCCCCCCCCCCCCCCCCCCCCCCCNTGATTCACCTTAGCTCAATTTCCTACACCTTATCTTTTTTTGGATAGTAGAACAATCAGTATAGTTGGGAGAAGTCATAGAAGTAATAGTTATTTGAATAGCACTGGAAAATCCACTTAATCATACCTATAGTATCAGATCTTCAAGTTCATAGGCCTGGCAACTGTTACTAGAAATTCCTAACGGTTCAAGCATGATTGTAATTTTGATCATACACTTATTTAATATTTTGTAATGTTCTTTAGATCTTTATAGGTTTGTTTTATGCAAAGTTTGTATATTTGGATAAAATAAAATAAAGTTTAAAAGGTAGACCATATTACAACATTGTTTTTGTAAATTTAAAGGCAATTACGGATTTTAATGTTTATGGCCAGCTTTCAAGTGTTTTAGGAACGCTAATTAGAAGATACAGATGAACCTACATTGATTCATTACTTTTATGGATGCTTTAAAAAGCAAAAAGCTAGCAATACCAATGTTTTACATCACTCACAAAGATTGGACGCTTTTTCTCACATCACTGCTTTTCTACACAGCACCAATTTGCAGTTTGTCATATCTATATTCTCACTAATATGTCAATATCCTCCCCTCTTGGAAGTTTCCATACGAACCAATCTGGACTTCTGTCAGCAGACATCTAACTAGCCCATCTTTAACCATCATTTGTAGCTCCCCAGATGTAAAGGACAGCACTATAACGCTATATTAATGTACCATTTAGGCATTCACTAAAGAAGCCTTCTTCCTACCACAATTTCATTGCCTTTCATTGGCTTATTAGAATATTGTATGGTTATGTGTTTGTGTGCATGCCAATAGACGCCCCATATATTTCACAACTGTTCTTGATTTTGTTGGAATTACAGCTTTTATATTACTGACATCTCACATCTATTCTTGCAAAAACTATATATTTTTTCAAATGTACCCTTGGAACAGCAAACCATAAAAGATTACAATTTACAATTGCTTACTGAAAACAACATTGACTCCCTGATGTTTGACATTGTTGCTTATAGAAATGGTAGAAGAGAGATAATGCATGCTGCTGGGGTATTACACTGAGATTGTATTTACATATCACGCCTTCTTAACGATTGCTGTCATATCTCTGCAGTTAACAGATGCTCCTTTATCTACAGGAATCACTATGAGAAACTGCCATGCATTAAATCTAAAGTTCACACATTCTCTGTGTATCTACATAATTACTTTTCTACCATAACACTTGACTTTGATTTATTTAGCAGAATATTCAAACATATTTTCTTGTTGTAGAACACTGTGCACCTCTAAAGAAAATATGCACGGTTATGTATTTCATAAGTACAGTGGTGACATTATAAAATCCAGAGCACCATACCAAAATGTTTTATGTAAGTGCTATTAGTGGCTCTTGGCATATAATTAATCTCCATTTACAAACCCTAAAAATCAATGACTAAAGGTGATAAGCTAATAACATACCCCTTTATTCCTACTTGTGTATTGTGTAACTCTGGTGGCCACTGTAACTG
Source organism: Pyxicephalus adspersus (assembly GCF_032062135.1). NCBI lineage: Eukaryota > Metazoa > Chordata > Amphibia > Anura > Pyxicephalidae > Pyxicephalus > Pyxicephalus adspersus. Next base: position 55,653,440 of record NC_092860.1, read on the forward strand.
AACACCTAGAAATTGTAGGCAGGCAATCTGAATAAAGTACACGTAAGGCTGCTTAAAGACTGTATATCAAAAGACAAGAAAGCAAGTAATAAGGTCCAATGTGTCACCCAAAAACATATTATAACATAACTATATTCTGCAGCTTACCAACCAGGACAGAGAACAGGAAATAAGCTCACAAGATTTCCAGCAAATTTCAAGCAAAAATAACACATTTGTTCACTTGTATATTTTACAGACCAAAATCATCACAAGTAAAGTTCATTGTTTTGGGGAATTTTATACACTTTAAAGAAATGTAAACTCTGCTGGTTGGCTGGAATTTTTGTAATATATATGGCAAGCGTAGCTGCTAAAGCATCCACCTCCAGGGCTTTGAGGGCTGCAATATCTTTTGTCACTCTGTAACTGCTGCAGTCATTTTCACCCATCTTTCTTCAGGATTAAAAATTTTGACCATTTTTACTGGATGAATAGGTATGACTTCTAACTAAAATTCAAAATTTTTATTTTAAGTTTTTCTCTAATTGTGCAGAAATATCCATATTTGTACACCATATTGAGAAAAATTGCCTGTGTTTAACTGGATTACAGGTAGTCCCCATGTTACATACGAGATAGTGACTGTAGGTTTGTTCTTAGAATGATATTGTATGTAAGTCGGAACATGTAAATTTTTTTAATAAATGCAATTGGGACAGATGTTTGTCTGAACATTTTATTGGGTAGCGTAGTGTCAGTTACTGTATAAATTCCTCACAATAAGTTAATCACAAACAAAGCAAAGCAAAAAAAAAAAAACTTTATGGAGCCTAGACATTCATTAACTTCTGGAACAAGCTGTCCTTTGATATGCAAAAAGAAACAACGGCAGAGCTTGTCTTGGTCATTAAAGTGATAAAAGAAGCTGCAGAAAGAGCTCACCCCTCTAAGATCATCTACAACCTCAGCTGTGTTAAGCAAAAGATTTCTTCTGCAAGTCATGCAAACCGCTCCCCCATCCAGCCTTGGTCCTGCACACAGCGAGCAGGGAAGCCCGTTAGTATCTAGGAGGCGTCCGTATGTTGGATGTCCCCAACTTGAGGACTACCTGTACTATGTTTTAACTTGGTTAACAATTGCACTGTTCCCTGTTAGCACTTTTGCCAAACATATTTTCCCAAAAGCACTTCCCCAAGTAATTAGCAGAAAGCACTATCTGTCCTTAGATTAGTTCTAAGCTCTGTTCCTGACTAGCAGCAGAAGACAATAGTGCCTTGGTTAGCAACACACTTCATTTTTTAAAGCCTACCCTGATGTCAGTCCTTTGTAGAAGATGGAGACAGATATGCCAGTGCAGCAGCCTGTCATTGGATGATCCTGAGCACAGGAACGTCAGCTTAAATTCTAAACTCCAATCTGAGGTTGGAATAGCTTCAATCCAAGTGGGAATTGATTTTAATCTGAACTACCTGTTCACCCCTAATTTTGGCAGGGAGTCAAAAGAATCTATTGCAGAAAGGGGTGCGAAGACTAGAGACAATAGACTATCATGGGTCCAGGACTTCTAATGCTTGATGGTCCTGGATGAGGTAGAGGTAGTCTGCATCTATACAATACATGGTGACACAAGATGCCCTGCATTCATAGCCTTTCTTCATTCTTTCAGGTTGATTGGGACTGGGTGTTTTTAAACTCCAAACTTTAAGGATAAGCGACAAAAACATGATGTGAATATGGATATATTTATCAAATGGTTCAGAATTCTGCATCCAGAGACAAAAAGGATAACAATCAGCAAAAGTGTATTTAATAATCAAATATATAAGACAAAAACCTCATGATACAGTCAGTCCAATCTTTAAAACCTGTCCAATACTACATGAAATGGAAAAGAACATAAAAATCAGAAATGGATATCAATTATTGTCCTCTGCAAAGCAAGAAACCATTTACAACTTCAGAGAATGTGAAAGATCCAATCAGGAAATCCAAGATAGATTTAGGTAAAATATGTTTTTTATAGTCTCAGTGTCATCTAAAGAAATGCAAAGCCACCTGTTTATGAAAAGGGATTACAGATGCAGATGAAGAGGTGATATTTCTTGACCAGCTCCAAGCTTGAGAATTTGGGAACAGAATTAGCTAAATGCAAACATGAATGGACAGTAAAGAGAAGCCGTGCGTACACTTTTATGAACTGTAACCACACATAAAGCTAGGGAAGCCAAGGTATCAAGGGAATACTGGGTCCGTTTTTTAAACCTATTGCAATATTTAAAGAAAACAAGAAGTTTCACAGTGACGCACAGTTAGTCTATTCATTTACCTGTAAATCTATCCTCTATAATACCATTAGGTTGATTTAAATACCATGACCTGCTTTTTGCTGGTTTCTTTATGATTATATTAACACTTGAATGGGATGCATGTGCAGTAGCAAAGTCAGAGACTTGGATTTCCTATTACCTATTGATTGTGTACTGTTCTCTGCTATTGTCCCTAGTCTATGATATCTGACCAGGTGTGTCTGAGGGCTGCAACCTGGTGTATCTGTGCCTCTGCTATTTTAAAGACTCGACCTTTTCTAAAGGTTGAGGACCTTCTGCCCAAGTTGTCCAAAATTGATTATGTATAATCTTGTGACCCCCTAGTGTGACACATCTATCCATGTGCAATCTCCTTTACTTGCCTATGTACCTTGATCAATGCTTGTATGTGAGAATGTGGCCAAATATTAAAAATATTTTACACAACTAAAAAGGAAAACTTAAAAACATATAATGCATCTGCAGACATTTGCTGCCAGCTGTCAACTTAAACTCCAAATGCCAACCACAGGATTTTCATTAACTTGAAAAGTCTATTTTAGTGTACTGAAATCTTTTGATGTAGATTTTTTCTTTTGTGGTAACCAAACTCAGGGATGACCCTAAAAGGGGTTTGTTGGCCAAAATGATTGAGAACTACTGTTCTTTAGCACTGGTTCACCTTGTGGCTTAAACCAACTTACCTAGGTTTAGTCATGTGCCTGTACACTCTCCTGAGTTGCTGTATCACCACTGCTCTTCTTCATTTCTTGTTGCTCCATATGTCTCTTAAGCAGGTTAACTAGCTTGGTTAGGTTTTGTTTTGGTTATATCAACAAGGTTGTCAACCTAATTTCTAATGTATGGTTGGACAAAGTCAATAAAAACTTTGTAAAATACATATATCAGAAGTAGACAGAGCTAGAGATACTCAATTGAGGGAGGTTAAAATGCAAAATGGACATACTGCTGTCTTACTGCTAAATACTCTACAATCATTTCTCAGTGGGAAAATTTGTAAGGCAGAGGCAATAGCTTCAGATCAAGAAATCTGAAACTGATTGCTGTGGTATACCTGTACTTTTACACAGTAACTTTTTAAACAAACTTTTTCTATGGTAAGTATTACACTCGCCTGCCCACGCTTCTATCAGAGCCACACTGTGTGGCCCATGGGGAACTATAACATGTGCTAAAAAATCCCATTTTTTTCCATACAATGCCCATTTTAATGAACCCTTTTAATAAGGAAATGATTGACAACATCTGCATTGTACACACACTGGGGGAAGAATGTTAACTTCAAATAAATAGATTTTACCCATCGAGGTAAAGTTGGGTAGAACTAATATAAGAATATCATGCAACATTCGAAATGGAATTTATTAACTTGTATTTATACAAATCTAAGAAGTGGGATGACAAATATTTTAAAGATTATGTACACTTGAAAACAAACTGTGCTTATCTTTTTTGGCACAAAAGCACTGAAATAGTACCAGACAAGATATAAATAAACACTGGAGGATGGAATTGAAAAATCCTGGTTATAATGCATCTGGAGGGAGGAAGGGTGGGGTAGTTTAATTCAGAATGGCAAAAAGGATAAGTACACTTTATTTGAAAGTGTGTTTATCCTTTAAAGTGGTGGATATAAGGATAATAACACGTCTCTACTCTATACCTGTATGGATAATGACATTTACAGACTTGTTTAAATATAAAATGAGATAATCAAATGTGATGCACACAGGGGCATGGAAAGAGAGCTTTACCAATGTCATCCTCATATGCTGCTGTCTTAAGGTTTATCCCTTTGATATATCGGTTTCTTACCAATATAAGCAGAGTTTCTTATAAAATTATAAATGCCATAATGGAAAGTTGGAAAGTTATGATTCACGGCCAATATAACTTTTTGTCTCCAACATTTTTTGGTGAAATTCAAACTTTATACTTAGAACCCTTAGTAATAAAAGAAAAAAATATCGGCACCAGTACTGTATTTACAGTCACACTTCATATAAATAGAGGGGGTTCTGTTAAGCTTTATTATTTTCCTAAATATTGTTTATATGTATACATATGTCATTAAAAAAGGGGGATATTTGTAAATTCTGTCACAATATGCAATGCTAAACAGGAGCAATTAGATAAATTGTGTGCCAGATTTGCTATAAATGTAGAGATTGTTTTTCACATCTTAGTTGCATTCGTAAAGCACTGTCACACAATGAAACCTGAACATTTGTTTAATGTGCATCTATTTAAAGTCAAGGATTACAGGTACAGGGGTCACAGATACACAATGAAACTGTCACACAGACTTGAATTTTAACAGCCTGAATTTTAACTAATTGTGACACTAATAATACATGTTTGTTTACATACAATGCATAGGCTTTATCTCGGTTTTTATCAGTGACTGACAATAGTAAGGGGCTGCAATTGCTGGCATCCTTTTGTAATTATCTTGGCTGTGTCTAACAATATGAAATTACAGACCTAAAACCTTTATTCTGTGGATGTGTTTTGGGAAAGAATCATAATCAAAATATCTACAGTTATTCTGGATCAGCGACTCAGACTGCATTAAAAGCCAAAGTTTCAGCAATATAAATAATGCTGGGAGACTCTCTAGAGGGGAACAAAAATAGTTGGGGTCAGATGTGGGTAATATCCTTTAAACAAACCTATTTTGTGAATAAATTAATTATTCAGATATGAGGTTGTATGATACATCGCAAACTATGGCTTTACTGGCCTTTTTAGTCAAATCCAATTACTAATGTGTCTTAGCTGTTAAACCATGGCCTGTACATTTCCACTCCCATTGCTTTCCTAATTAATTCCACTTTGCAATTTAGTGCACTGCCAACAACCTGGAAAAATTCCAGACATCACTGCTAACAAAAGATGTTGATAATGACTGGGTTTCTAAATACAAACCAATTTCTATGTCTTATTCTCTTTTTATAGGAAAATGTGCCATACCTTAAAAATTTAACTTTGTTTTTACCAAATGCAAGTCTGCCACTTAGCTAATACATTGGACATGTTAACTCTTTTAGACAAATAAATTACATTAGTATGCTCTGAGTGAGCCTGCCTATCGTATCTATCTGTATCCTCACTCAGGTGAACTAATAGGTTCCTTTTGGAGTTGAGATGCTGTATAGATGAAACCTAAAGAGTTGGATCAGTATATGTGAAACAGGTGGAGAGGCTTCAGGCATTTTGCCATGTAGATGTAAGCAGGTCTATCAGAGGAATACAATATTTATGCCTCTCCAGAGGTGGTTAAATGATTTTTTCCCATTACAAAAGGCTGTGTTGGAGGGAATATATGTTAATGTCTTTCCCTTTTGGAAGTCAACAAAAAATTGTATTTTCTTTTTAAATCTGGGTCGGGTTTGGAAAAATATATTCAAAAAGTTGTAGTTGTAGTTTGCCTATATCCTAAAAATTCAGAAAAGTCTATTTTTAGACCCTTTTATGTCTTGTATGTTTTACTATATAGATTGCCAATTAAGGCAGCACACAGGTCTTGTTTTTTTTTGCAGCAAATACATTTAAACCAGAATTTTTTTTCTTTTCACTACTCATCCACATGCTAATTATATAGTGAAAGTACCTTTTTGGAATTATATTTCAAATCCAGTGCTATTATTACAGATAGCAGGATTGTTAGCAGGAGGTTACAGATAGCTTCCAAAAAACATCAGAGGCCCCTGTCCTGCTTCAAAGGCCCAGAATTTTGGTACAAATAGTTGACTATTCCTTGTAGGAAGTAATAAAGAATCCTGTGGGCCAATGGGGCAGGGCCCCATACTTCCTAACTTTTGAAAACAGGGAAATAGAAAGCTTTTAAGTTTGAAGAATGTAGACAAAAACAGACCCCTGTCATGCTCCTATTAAGTGGCCCCCCAAAAAATAGAATATGCAAAGAATCATTGGTTAAACCGAGATGTAACATCTATGTTTCCTTTATATTAGCTTTTCCAAGTAACATATAGAATAATTTGGAGACTGGATGAATGGTTTAGTGAAAAGTAACACTTTGTAACAGTTGTCACATTGACATCTTTAGATTGCAAGCCTACTTAAAATATCTATACAATCTATACAATATATCAGACATGTTCCCTTTTCTCCCTCCCATACTTATCATGCTATATAACATTATAGTAAATTATTTTGGTAAAAATCAGCATATACTAAATTGTTTTTCCACTTTAAATTTTAATTTGTTGGGCATGTCTGCAGTTTAATTAGACTATGTGGATTGCATTTAATATGATTGTGTTTTGTAAATGAAATAAGGCAAACAACAGAAATACACATAAAAATACATAAAGAATTTGGTTAGTAAAAATAATGACTACCATTTATATATCCCAGAAACTTCCTAAAAGGTTGAATTATGTGTTGCTAAAGTAATTACATTTTTATATCGTGTTGATGCTGCTGGATGCTGAGCAATACATGTTTTTGTATTCAGTTGGTTAGTGAATCCTTTCATCTGGATTGGCTCAGGGAAGAGTCACACCATGGCATTAAAGAACCTTCTAATGAGATCATTATTGGATATAGACAATTCTGTCAGGTCACACATAAGCTGACACCTGATCTTTAAGAGACCTTAAATATATCTGAAGAGATTCAAAATTTTATTTTTCTCATGAACAGGATCATCATTATCTGTTTGCGTCTCTTTTATATTATTAGGTTTTTGAAGTTGATTCTTTTTCTGGGTGCCAGCATAATGTTAATTAACAATAATTGCATACTTCTAACTCCCCTAACTAGAACGCTAAAAGAACAGTTATAATGAAAAAAGCTGCAACAGGATAATTAAAGTATGTACTATATATGAGCAGACTTGTTGCCAATTTTGTGCTCAACCAACTGGTCAAATCAATTATTAATCAATAACAAGTCAAAAAACTCTATACCTTCCATCTTTTTTTCTAATTTAACAAGCTAGCTGTGGCCTGTGGAGTCTGGGATGGAGCTCTTCAGTTGCTTATTGCAAGGTCTAACTGTGAGGAGAACTTGCTGGGACATTTTCTCCTGGGAGGACTGGCAACTGTGTTGAATGTTTTCCACATTTGAACATTTTTTCTCACTGTAGAATTATGGACTTTAAATTGTTTGTAAATGACCTTTTAACTCTTCCCATATTATTGTGAAGAAATATTTGCTTTTCTAAGATAATTTCCAATGTCTTTCTTCCTTGGCATTTTGTTAACACACACCTGAGTGCTTCAGACCAACACAACTCCAAATCATCTGCTTTTTTAAGGGTGGTCACTCTTGCTGATGATCATTTAATTAAAGGCATTTGCTTATTCGATTAGCAGAACCTGGCTGCTGCTTACTCTTTTAATTCCTATGTGTAATTAACTGGTCATTTTCTTTTCTTTCTTTCTTTTTTTTCATGACTGTATTCTCTAGACATAATCAGCAAACAGAACCTGCAGGTGAAACAAAGGTTGCATACTACCATAAAGTAGAGGGCACATACTATCCAATGTAATGACTGAAGCTACAATCTTTTTGATGAGACGATCAATTAAAATAAAATGTCAAAACAATGACGTTTTCAGTTTGTGTTTATAAAACCTATTTTTAAGCTGCAACTAATATTTCGATGAGATATAAAAGGCAAATTCAGTTTAGCTTATTTATCGAACAAGTGGATGGAACATCAAATACTTGTAGTCGATCACAAGGATCAATTTAAATTTATCATAATGTTGATTGTTAGCATCAAAAGCACCTCTTGGACAGAGGTATTTCCAACTTCAATTATTGATTTTAAAGTAACTTCCATGGTTGTCCCTTGTAGGGGATGTGATCACAGATGAGTAAAATAAGTTTAGCTCTCCTGGCACTGTCCGGCACACTTTCTTTGGAACTTATAGCCCAGCTGATCTGAAATTTTTGCAGAGCTCCTTGGTTCTACCCACACACATGGCTCACACAGCCTTTTGTCTTACAGGTCTCATTCAGCTTTCCTGCCTTGGACATCCAGCCTCAGGCTCTAAATTCACCCCAGTCTAAAATACATGCCCTTTTTTATCATTAGATGCTTACTAGCCAGTAGCCAGGTGAGTTTAGTTCTGCTTTAACCCCTGTACAAGGTGAACTGAGGTGGAATACTGCCTTATACCATCTATACCTGAACAATTCACAATAAAACAAAATGTAATAATGCTTGTGTTGGTTGAAAAGCTGTGAAATGCAAAAGAATGCATTGTGCTAAATAAAATAAATTATACCATTCTTAGCCATACCATGTTTATAATCCACCAGGGAAGTGCAAATCCCCCTTGCTAAATAATAGCTTCATTAAACATTTCACTGCTGTTAGCTAAAACGTTAATGTTCATTTAAGAATTTTTAACTTATCATTAACAGGATTCCAGCTAGCATTATGGTAATGCTGCAAGCAAGTCAATAGTTTGATATGCTTTGCTGTTGTAATGACATTTTGTTTAAAATACAGGGGCTTAATGTTTTACCATCAGAAAATAAAACAAGGAGCCATCTTACGAAATATGGTGCTTTGTATGCCAGCTTTTATATGACTGATAGGATTGTGACTTATTGACTTATGAATAATAATATTTCTACTTTGATTTAAGATAATACAAATAGTTCTCTTCAGTATTAATTATCTTTTCTAGAAGAACAACCAGAACATTTACATAACTGTATATATTGAAGTTTTTTTGTATGTATAACATCTACAGTTAAGTATATGTAATTTGGAATGGTGCATCATTGCAGTGATGGAGAGCAAAGTTTGCATTGGTGCAGTGGTGGCCAGCACCAAAGCATGCAAGTGGTACTTAATACAGAAATGAGTTCTGGTGCAGTGCTGAGTGAAATGGTTGCATTTGGTAAGGGTGGCAAGAAAAATGGGGGGTGGGGGGTTTGATTAACAGCATGCGTAGGAGTATGGGGGTCGGCATAAAGGCACAGTGGCAGGAAGGTTATAGTGATTGTGTTGAGAAGGGGAATGATGATGATAAGCAAGGGGGTATTGGTATGATATTGTTACGAAAGAAAGAGAACAACACACGCAAACACACAGAGGCAAGAGGCAAACTTAGGAGTTTATAGAAGTAGAGTATATACATACACCCACTGAGTAAAGCAAGGGGTTCTGCAAGTACTGTAATGTTTTTAAACCTTATTGATATTTACTAATTTTATCCTCATCTTGTTATTGTTAGCCAAACAATCAACTGTGCTTGTTTATTAAACATTTATATGAACAAAATCTCAGTGGGCATTTTCAACTGATTTGATGGTCCTTTGATAGATAACCAATAAAAAAGCATAATAAAAAAGCAAGTTGTTATATTGATATTGTTAAATAAATAATTAAAAATACCTACATCAATATAAAGTGAAAATAATTACAGACATTTTTAAAATAAATACTATTAAAGAAAAACGTGTTAAATATTTAATGCTGTTTACAAAACAACAACACAGAAAAGTATTTTAACTTTTCAAATGTATTCTCTAGACATGTGCTGCAAATACCATTTTGCCATTCCCATATCACCTCCGGATTTGTTTCTATAGTTACAGGATATTCATATTTACTTTCCATTTGCAGGAAAAAAAGAATGAATATAATTATGAAATTATGAAATATTATTTTGTTTTTACTGAAAACAGTGATATTTACTTTTGTAGTATACATTTCCTTAAATGTATGTTAAAAACATACATAATACTACAAGAGGAAAAAGCTTTATAGAAATTTTTGTTCAAGCCAAGAAAACTTTTGAAATACAATAGATAGATAGATTGAAATGAAAGGGAAATATTTTCTTACCACTATTCTGACTTTAATTTTGATATATTAATTTTGAGGCCATATATAGAGCCTGCATTAATAAAAAATCTCTCTATCCAAGAGACTTATATAGAAGTATGGGTTGTGCTTGAAGTCAGCGATAAGTGATTCATTCAATATTAACTGCACCTCTAATGCCTAATGAGACCCAATAAAAATTTCATAGAGATGTATTTGTCCTATAAATCATCAAATCAGCATCTCTGATGACAAGAAAATGGGCCATACCATTACTATCCTCTCTCTAAAAATTCCATCTGCCCAAGTCAAGCAGATGCATACAAGTAGATGATACCTTGCAAGTCAATGACACCTGTTGCAGTAAAAGGCTAAAAAATAAAAATGTTTCGTAGGGAATGGTTAGAACCTCTGTAAATTTGTCCATGAATGTTCTCGTTTATCCAGGTCATTGTATACTGTCATCGTATCTAGTTGAAGTTTGCCACATTCAACTGGACTTGCTGAAGATATTTTGCAGCTTTCCAAGGCACTTCACCAGTACTGATGAAGTTGGAAAGCTGTAAAATGTCTGGATATGACAAGAAAAAAAACAGTGGAATGATTTACTACAGCAAATTATTCCTTTTTACTTGTCCTGACAACCATTATCACTAAGCTTAAAAGTAAGGAGAAATTAAACATTTTGGTTGTCATCAAAGCTAACAGCTGAGGGGAAAACCTCCAATGGGGACAACTCTCAGAATTAAATTTTTTTTTGTTTGCTTTGCAGAGATTTCTGCTTATTTCCTGCATCCTTTGGACAGGAAGGGAACTTAAATCACCCTGCAGAGAGAGCAAAATGCTGCAACAAATAGCCTGATGAGGGTATTAACACTTTCCTGCTCTATACAATACTATATAAAACATGTGGCTGGGCATACATACACACACACAATATATATATATATATATATATATATATATATATATATATATATTGTATATAAATATATTAAAAAAAATTACTTTGCAATGATATTCTAATTTATTAAGATGCACCAATATATATAGTATTAATATATTTCACCCATTGTTAGCCATCCGATTTGCCCCATCTATTAGAGGAGGAGGTGATATGATATATCTGCTTTAGCTACAGAATAAGTGCTTTGTGCACAACCTTTGTAGTTGCTTAGTATGCATATCTGTTTTAAAATGCCACAGGCCTTTTCATTGAGTGAAAATGGCAACTATTAAAAACATTTCAGCCCTATAGTGAATGCAACTCTCTGAACTGATCTGCTAGCAAATCCATTGTCACTGCCACGTATTATGACTTAGGTATAAATGACACTGAAAACAATATAGCAGCTGTCCCCAAGTTTATCAAATTAAAAACAAAGCTTAATTAAAGCCCACCATATAAATGCCTTTTTTTAATCATTCTGTCTACTCATCGTGGAATTGACAGCCTACTTCTCTGTGCAAAGGTTATTAAATTGAGGAATGGTCATTCACATCATCTCTGTTCATGACAGACATTGGAATAGGGAGTTACATAGTTACATAGTAGTAGTTACAAGGGAAATAAACATATCCCAGATGTAAAACCTGATAAACACAGTTGTTCCAGAGGAAGGCAAAAAAAAACCCTGATACAATTTGCTCCAACAGGGAAAAAATTCCTTCCTGATTGAGGCAATCGGATGTTCCCTGGATCAACATTCATTGTTATTTTTACTTTAAAGCCTTAAAACCCAGTTATATTCTGTGCTTCTAGAAAAACATCTCTAGAAGAACATGTCTAAAAGCGGTACATTGTTTTCATGAAAATTTATTTTACAGTATAATATAATAGTAGGAGTATAATAAAGTTTGAAACACAAAATCATGTAAAAAAAAAAAAACTGACTAGATTAAAAAATCTATATATTTTAATTTTTTTTTTTAAATAAAAAAAAAAAATACATAATATACTCATACCATTATATATACTGTAAAATAAATGTTCTTGAAAACAATGTACTGATTTTATTGATATAAATCCAATGTATTGCATTCAATACAGATATTTTGCATTGAATGCAATAAAATGGTTTTTGAATTTCTTGCCCCGCCCCGCCAGCAACGTACACACGCACCCACGTCACCAGGAACTCCCCGGTGACTCATCTGGTGCAGAAGCTGGCTAGAGGAAGAAGAAAGAACACAGAGATGGACGACATAGAACGTCGGCGGATCAGGTAAGGCTGTATTTACTATTACCTTCCATAGGTTTGCCTACCCCAAGTGTGACTCGGGGTTACTGCTTTTAGCAACTTTTTTCTACCCCGAGTCACACTCAGGGTTACCGCTAGGGGGGTTAAGGCATTCTATAGTAGTTGCCGATTCCACATTTTCGCAGACCATACAGTGAAGAATCCCTTCCTTATCCGAGGCTTAAACTTCTTTTCCTCCTGAAGCAAAGAGTGCCCTCTTGTTCTTTGTAATGATCTCAAAGTGAATAATGGGGAAGAGAGTTTTCTATGGACCATTTATAAATTTATACAGGGTGATCATATCCCCCCTTAAACGTCTCTTCCTAAGGGAGAATAGATTCAGTTCAGCTAATCTCTCCTCATAGCTGAGCTCCTCCATTCCTTGTATTAGTTTAGTTGCCCTTCTCTGCACTCTCTCCATATCCACAATGTCCTTTTTGTGAACTGGTGCCCAAAACTGGACTGCATATTCCAGATGTGCCCTGACCAATGCTTTGTACAGGGGCATGATTATAACTCCATCTCTTCAGTCTATTCCTCTTTTAATACAAGAAACTACTTTACTAGCTTTAGATATTGCAGCTTGGCATTGCATGCTGTTATTAAGTCTATGATCTATCAGAACCCCCAGATCCTTTTCCATTTCTGACCCCCCCATCTGTATTCCCCCTAGACAGTATGAAGCATGCATGTTGTTAGCCCCCAAGTGCATAAGTTTACATTTATCTATATTAAATGTAATTTGCCACTTGGTCGCCCAATTAAACAGTACATCCAGGTCTGCTTGTAGATTATAGACATCCTGTATGGACTTAATTCCATTACATAGTTTGGTGTCATCTGCAAAGACAGAAATGGTGCTTTTAATCCCAAACTCTATATCATATATAAAGATGTTAAACAGTAAAGGACCCAACACTGAACTCTGGGGTACAACACTAATAACCTTAGACCATTCAGAGTATAAATCATTATTCACTACCGGTTCTCTATCCATTTACAGATTGACTTTTCCAAACCTATTGACTCTAACTTGCATATTAACCGACTGTGGGGTACAGTGTCAAATGCTTTAGCACAGTCCACGTACACTATATCAACTGCTATTCCACTGTCTACCTGTGTAGAACATTCCTATTTCTGTGCTGTGTTCTTTGAGGACCATATTGTCTCCCAGTCCAAGTCACAGATAGCCGCCCTTCATAAAATTTGTTCTCCCAAAATTAAATGTTTTTATCTTTCCTGTTTATACTTCTTGTTAACATCTTACATTGAGTGAAATCATATTATGGTCACTGTTACCCTAAATATGTAAAAAAAAAACAGTGCCATAATATTACCTGAAGAGGTGGGGCAGGAAACTTTATTCACCCATATAAGACAAACAATACTAAAACAGGCAAACTCAAAGGAAGAAAACCAAGACAAGCATCTAGAAAAAAGAGAAGAGAAGAAAATGAGACCCAGTCATAACGAGGGAAAAGAGCCTTCCTCAACCACCCTCAGATAAAACTTGCCAAAGGTGCCAGTTCTTGGAGTGGTACCCATCCTTTCTATGCTCTCATACCTTGACAGGTAAAGTGCTACACTGCGATGTGTGCATCACGTTAAATGAAACTACCTAAGTAAGCAGGGTTGGGCAACACATGTGTACATATTAGCAGAAAATTCCAAAGGCTTTTTAGAAGATTGAGTGGGATTGATTGAGTGCCCACATCTTACCCAGTAGTGAGATTTCATTACTAGGCTTAGTTGTCCACAAGCATTTGCTGGGAACCTGCTGTTTGGGGAAAGGCCTGATTGCTGGCAACACTAAGAAAGTATACATTTTAGGGGACACCTCTTTTATTTAGGAACTATGAGGAACATGCTGCACAAAGCCAATGAAAATTTTCTTGTGAATGATTTATTTCAATATTATATATTGATTTCATGCAAATTCTATGCAAACTTTATGCATGTTTCATTGACTTGCAATTGAGCTAATCAAATGCTACACTTGCAGAGTTTAATTGACTCAGTTCCAAGTCAGTTTAATTTGCATCATGAAATCTGCATATGATTTGCATAAAGGTTAACTTTTCTGAATCTCATTGCCCATCTCTAGCCACTACCTGTTGAGCATGTCTCCCATAAACATAGCAATCACTTCTTTCAGTGCAATACACTTCTAGGACACCAACCAACAGATTGTTCTAGTCAGACACAGTTTTTTGGTGGGCCAAACTGGGCAATTGCCCAGGACCCTACCTTCAAGGCCCCTATTGACAGAATAGCACAGATGCAGAGAGCTGAAATGATGTGCATTTGGGGCCACTACTTTGTTTTTTCCCAAGGCCTCATTTTATCTGAAGCTATACCTGGTTCTAGCCTGGTCAGGGGATTTCTTTGCAATGTTGTCCCCACAGATTTGTATGGAAACACAAATAGTCAAAATGTGGTGCTATTTGCTTCTGTCTCTCTAATGCCCTGGTGCCCTGCACGAAATTTGTGTAGACATTTTGAAAGCTGGTGTGTACATAGGGCTAGGACTAGGTGATAGGTCCCAGCACTAGTGCTAGATTACTAGGAGCTTTTCTTGGTGGGTACATATACATCCAATATCTTGGGAGCTTGGGGTATTGAGGAAACAAGAAGAGCTGTTATTTCACTGGTCTCCTTTAGGAGGAACAGCTACATTGGTACAGTGTTTATTGAACAAACTGTTTTGCAATGGGTTTTGAGACCTATACTTTGCTGTATAAAACATAAACATTTTAACAGCAGAGAACCTGTAATGAATTTAAACAAAAGAATGCATTTGTAAATTGTGCTCACAATAAAAACCAGATTTCTAAACTTTACCAAAAATATACAAATTTGATAATCATTTCTCCCACTACATAGTACAAGGCACACATTTGTTTTTACTGAATAATGAGAAACAAAGTGCAAAGTACAAATATTGCTCATTTTCTGCATGGGGTTTAGAAAGATTCTCAAACATACAGCACAAAGGCAAAATAATATACTTTGGTCACTGTAAGATTTTGTGCTTTAAAAAGTTTATGCAAGCTTCTAAACTGCGTAAGATAATTATTTTTATTGCAATTGTTCTAATGGCTGTAAATCTGCCAAATTGTTGACAGTAGTACCTGTGGCTCTATTTCTCCATCTGCCTACTGTCATCATTTTCTCACCCTCTCCCACTTCCTCTTCTCCCCATCTGTTAATAGATACTCATCTCTAATATCGTCAGTCTTCTTTTTGTTTAGCTTTTCCTTCTTGGTTTTTTTTTTAACTAAATAATTTGGATGTATTGCCCTACACATATTATATAGACCTGGAAACTCTTTGAGACTGATGCAGCAACTTTTCACCCAGGTTGCTGATCCTCTGCTTGGACCCCAGATATCCGGTTTTTCCTTCCACCCCTTTCATCCACAGCCCATGTCAGTTTAGGGCTCAAAGAAACCTTCCACCAGCTGTAGTGACCCCCCTCCCACCATAGGACTGGGCAACCAATGTCAAGCTGAGAAAGAAAATAACAAGAGAAAAAAGACAGGAGATTTAAACATTGTACGATCTTGGTGTCATTTGGTTTAGAAACCTTTCACATGGCCCACAGGGACACAAAATGTAGAGAGGGCAATAAACAGAGATGGCCAGGAAGCTGGGGAAGTACTCAGCATTGTGATAAGTAACCAGGGTCTAAGTGACCAAGGAGTAAATGAAAACTTTCCCTAGAATCTGCCTGTTACTGATGAATCTCTGTGCCACTACAGTATCTGTCTATTATTGTAACCTGCTCTTGTTAATATCTGCCTGCTACTATGAATGCTTGTATGTTGTTGAGATTTGGATCTGGTTGGAAAAATCTCCCTTTCGCTGGTATTACCAGTGTGTGAGTGATCAGGTAATAGTCAGACAACTTATCACACAATTATCTGTATGTTTGTTTCAGGTGTAACTGACACCACCGACACCAAATGATCAGCTTTAAATCCAATATATATATGTATATAATAATATATCTAATGCTAGGTACTTAGTATTTTTTACAATGAGTTCAGCAATGGCAGCTCACAATATCTCTCAGTATATGTCTACTAAAATGTGCTGTTTTAGTTGTTAATACATTTTATATTATATAGCATTTGTTACTGGTTCCTGTAAATTAGGTATCCAGTTGGCTAAAAATGTTTTATTAAATTTCTGACATTCATTAAAAATAAGGAAGCTTGCTTGTTTAGGCAACAAAATGTCAGTTTTTGCTAGAATACTGTTAATCCACAAACCCAAACATTTGGCAAAAGGGTCTTCGCAGGGAGGAATAGGGCATCTTGTGCATTAGAATGCAGACTGCACTAGGTAATACTTACATGTGTTGCTGAGCCTCTATGATTGAAAGCCATATGGTAGTGATGAGCAGTGCATCTATGCAAATAACATTTTTCCCTTGTTTCTTTCAGTTAAAAAAATGCATAGCCACTACAAGCACAGACAAACATTTCCGCCTGACAGTCATTTGAAATTAAGTATTATGCAAATTACCATATATTTGGTATCTTGTTATGTAAATGCTATGTGTAATATTTGGGGTGTACACTTCACGTTTTTAACATCTAGAAGCAGCAGTGAAAAAATGTCCCAAACATTTTTGGTCAACTCATGCGGGGTAATTATTATCATTTCATCTCCATATTTTATATAAGGTTTTTTTTCTATCTGAGAAAGTTGTTAGCTAGAGAAACATTTTTGATTCTGCATCACAAACTCAACTGCCTATTTTTGTTTATTTTTTGGAACAACATTTTGTTTACTTATTTACATTGATGAGTTGTAGTTGATGCAGATGCAGTTAGTTTTAATACCAGAGTTTTTTAATAATGCTTTTTTCTCATATGTATTAGGGAAAGATACACTAACAAATAGATTTCTTCTATATGCTTTTTTTGTATGTATAAGATACAGCTATGCCTAGCAACTAGATTTTTTTTTGTTTCATTTGCTTTTATTATATATGGAGTACAGTTGTTGCTAGCAAAGTGATTATTGGTGTATGATTTCTCTAGGTATGTGAGATGCAGTTACACCTAGCAACTAAATCTGTCTATTTTAGGTATATATGGGTTACTCCAGACAATGTATTTTTTTTTCCAAAGTTTCTAAAACGAATTATATTTGATGCTGTTTAATACATGAAGAATATTTAGTTGGTTTGTAATATATTTGATACATTTTAAATATAGCTGTTGCCTATCATTTTTATTCTGTTTACATGTTTAATGTGGGTTTTTTTGTAATGTATGTTATTATGAACATCTGTCTCCCTTGATAAAAAATTCAACCAGCTTTGTGTAATGTCTTACTGGTTCCTACTGAAAAGTAGAAGAGAGAAACTATACGTGCAAATCGATTTTAAAAGTTTTAGTTTCTTGTATACCAGATTTGACCCCTGCAATTGTAATGCATATATTTTCTCTATTTGGATTGTGTCGTGGAAAGAAATAATGAAGTTTAATCACATGGATGTGCAGATCATCACTACACTATGAATTAATTCATGACAGAGCACACAGGTCATGTACCCCATTACAAGGTTCCCAGTGAGTGTTTGAAGGGTGAGCTGGTTCTTTCATTTACATGTCCATGATAGAAAGAACAGAAAGCCAATGAATGAAACCCTAACCTTTGGTTTTAACTCTTTTAGGGCTTATTAAGCCTTGAATCTGACACACACGAAGACATTCTCTGGTGGGTAATCTTCTGGTCCATGTGTTTTAATGGCAGTAATTGTTTTTCCCCCAGGGAAGTAGGGTTTTTCCAATATTAACAGAGTAAAATTTTGTTGGTGGTATCAAAAGGTACCGTAGCAAGGAGGTAATAAAAAATATGAATTTAAGGCTACTCCTGTTTTGGTATTTTCGGATTTCCTAACACAATTTAAATTCTCTCCATCTGCTGCCATTATGCAGGATATTTCTGAAATAGGAAAATTCAGTTTGATTGCCTTGGGCCTTATAATTTGTTGTCAATTAATGAATAAATCTGCTAAAACAAATTAATACTTTGGGCAGACTTTTCCTTTTTTTCATATTTGCAATATTTCTCCATTAAAGCGGCATTACTATGGTAGACCAATGATGTACAGATATAAGCTATCCATTCAGCCTGACCAGGTTGACCTTATATCAGTGACAAATTAAAAATGGGAATTAGTGGAGTAAAAGAAGAATCTGGTACTGGCAAGACTGGGAATGTTACCATAGTAACTGCAAAGATCAGTTTTACTTCCCAACAAACTTACCTCATTGCAGTCAAGGAGAAAGGAGTCTGGGGGAAGGGTGGGAAAAATATCTTTAACTCATTAAGTGCCAGCAATTTTTTGAAATATCCCAGTAATTTACAATAATACAGTTCACCCTGACCATATTGATTTCTAATTGATATAAAATAGTTGATGTTTTAGAGTCCAAATACAACATTATTTGCAAGTTTTTTTGTTTTTTTTTTAATTCTTTTAGCTTATAGTGATTCAACTATAGATCACTGAAAACGCACCTATATCTGGGGGCCTAATGTAGACAGGACCAAAGCTTCAAATTTTCTGGAGTGGATAATGTCTGAATTACTTCATAGCTAATAAATGTACATAGTCCATTGCGTAGAAATATTACATCATGAGTTCCAACTGTTAAATTAAAAGGGCATTGCACTGAAGCCTGTCACCACTTCATGCCTATCAAGATGACGATGTTATGTAAATGCACTTATATTGCAAAAGCTACAACTGTTTCTCTTTCAGTGTTTCTGCCTAAAGCAGAGGTAGGCAGACTCTGCCTTTAAGGCCGGATACGGCCTAGCCAGTATTCCAGTCCGGCCTAACGCCCCCCTAATTATTTATTGTTGGATCCGGCCTAATTGAATTGTCGCATTATCGCGAGTTCCTGCGATATCATCTATATCATCAAGTTCCCGTACTGTAACCCCAATTACTATGCCTAAAGGGCAAAAGCAACAGGGAGCTACCAGTCTCCGGAAGCTTGACCTCGAACGTCGTGTCTTCAACCCCGTATGGACTGACAAATTATTCTTCATCCAACACGGCAACAAAGACCTGTGTTTAGTGTGCAACGACACCAACAGCACTTTTTTAAGCGGTTGAATCTCAGGGGATGGATGCCAAGCTATTTGGATGCCAAGCACGCGCACACGTACAGAGACTACACCGCGGATGAGCGGAAGACTGAGGCTGCTCGCTTGCAGTCATGGTTCGAAAAAAACTTTCTTTGGTCACCTTGTTTCCTCTGGCCTAGTGTGGCTTCTTGACCTCCTGAAATGGCCTAGTAGTCCAAAAAAGTTTGCCGATCCCTGGCATAAAGTATGCTGAATATCAAGCCACCGCCCCTGACACTTTCCACAAATGTTGCAGGTTTTTTGTTCTGACATGCAGCAACCTTCAAAAGCCCTAAAGTCACCTGTAATCCTGGGAGCAGCCATGGATGCCTTGCATGATGGACTCCTTACATGCAATTGAGTTTTTCCTGGCAGCTGCCAGGTGACTTCAAGCCTCTAACACATAAGGAAATTGTCTGAGAAAAAAAAGAATATTGCCTATGTTTGCAGCACTGAACAGAAAGGCAGCCACAGCTTTGCATTGTTAGTGCATTCATAGATCTTCATTTTAGTAGGTATGAAGTGATGACAGAGGCTCCTTAAACTGCTTTAAATCAACTTGTATTCCTTTTGTTTATTCCTGTTTTTTCATTGATCTTTTTCTGTTGTGCAGGACATTTCTAGACACAGGGAAGATATGGGCTTCCCTGCTATTTACAATAGGTGTTATTCAGCAATTAATTAGTAGTTAACATGTATAAAATGTAATGGCCAGATTCCAGATTATTATTATCCTTTAAAAATAACAAAACATTTAAAAAAAAAAATATACATTTGTACAATTTACATAAAGTGGACAAAAAAGTTGCAGAATTTATTCCTTTATATAGATTTTTTACTTTTAAAAAAGCAAAAAAAAAGTCTAAACTTCCAGTCTGCATACTAGTAAGCCAAGCCAGCATTAGAATGGTGACCAACATTTAAAAACACATTACTGTCTATATTTGTATCCTCACAGGTTACTTATAGTTAGTGTGAAGGCTGAACTATCTACTAGCTTTTAGGGAAATCTATGGTCCGGAAATCATTTTTTTCCTATTAGAATGTTTTACTACTCCTACTGTTTACTGCACAGTAAAAAGTTCAATTCAGCTTAAACACATGTAATTACCATGTAATGTCTTGCATGCATTTTATCACATTGTGTTTAAAATAATGTATCTAATTATAATCTGTTTTTAATAAATGTTATTACATTTATTGTAGCCACTTAAACATTGTTAGGTATGGTTAGCCAGTGCAATAGAAGACATCGAAACTGTGGTTAAAAAATGTACACATTATTATTAGGAATTAGTGCTCCCTGAGTTCCAGGTTAGGCAGACTCGTCCAACACGTTGCAGATCAATTGAAAGCAGAATATTGAGTACATTTGTATCTGCTCCCTTCAGATAATATGTGTAAACTACAATTTGCTGAGCCTTGCCAATTTCTATTGTCCTTAATGATGTTTTTTTACTCCATACTATACAAAAACCATGGAGCAGGACGTCCGTTCCTAACCTCTTAAATAGCTTGGCTATTTTTAGTCCAGAAATTTTCTTTCATGATAACAGACCAGGATATCTGTGCTAAAATCAGAAGAGATGGCAGTGGGAGGTCAATTAGCATTTATGTATACGTAGAGTCAGCTCACTATCACAGCATGATTCAGAATTATTCTCATTTCTAAGCAAAATGACCAAGCCATAGCTGCTTTTCTTAACTAAACACTGATGCATTAATAGCATTACATATATGTGTTTAACATAGAAGAAATGACTCACAGTGGTTTAGGTCTAAAACAGCTTTTTCCGCACATAGATTGAACTAGGCCACCTTCTGTTCTCAATGATGACAGCAAAAAGTCATGTTTGATTTGTTCGCAAAGTACTCTGGGTAGCCATTTATTAGTGCATGGAGTCTTACATCCTGCTGCTTCACACAGGGAGCATTATCTGAGCAGAAGAAAAGAGCTGACGGGGAATAGAAAGACAATCAAATACAGAGCACCAGCAGCCACATTACGGTGGTGTTCTCAACATTGTATGTCAAGCCTCAGGAAACCCAGACATTAGGCTACATGAAGACAAGTTCTGAAGATGGAAATGTATGCTGCTAATGTACATGGAAAGAGGTGATGATAATGTCATCCTTTATTAATGTGGTTCACTATACAGCTGGCCACACAAGAGAAGGCCTGATCTAAGCAATCAGAACTCCAAACTATATTCTAACTGATATCCACTTTTCACTTAATTTATATTTTATTTATATCATCCAACTTTATTATTGATTGTGGAGCTGGTATCCTGGTAGACTGTTCTTCTATCATAGATACCCATGATTGCGTCCCCAGCTGATACAATTTTATGTGCTCATGTTCACCTGCATTTGAGCAATTGTTTGATAACTGTACTATGCCTGCAGATTGTTAATAAATACCGATAGTTGGTTTTATTTATTTTTTTTGTGTAAATTTATAGAGACATATCAAACACTCGTCAATGAATATTATGACCGTGATCAGGACAGACACATAGATTTAATAAGGCTCTGCAGGACTGGAGAAGATAGACTATCAAGGAAGAACCTGGGTAACCCAGCAAACCTGAAATGGATTTGGTCCGGGATTGAAAACATATACCAACTAATACCAAATAATTTTTAAGAAATCCATTCCAGGTTTGCCAGATCACCCAGGTTCTCTTATGATAGTCCATCTTTTCCAGTCTTGGGGATCTTTATTAAATTAGGCTCATACTGTCTTGGGCAACCTCACATTGGATAGATTAATGATCAGATGAACAAAATCTGTTCCAATACGTCCCCTACCAAAGAATTGATAGATACAACCTCTTTTTATCCTGGTAGATCTAGCTGTTCCCAACTGCTTCCAATGTCACATTTTTAGAAAATTACAGCATCTTGGCATGATCTAGAAGCACTCAAATGTTTGCATTTGTATGTGTATGCACTTATTCTGCATACACAAATTCTTTGCTCCATCTAATGCATTTTTTTGCCCAATAGAGCTACAAAGAAATACTGTCTAACTCCTAATTTCTACATATGATTAGGTCTAAATCTGAACTGTTATCTATAAAGCTGTTAGCGTATAAAAATAAATGAGTTGACATTTTAGTTTTTAGAGAAAAATTGGATACAAATATTACTTGCCATTTACAATTCAAACGTTATATGCAATACATTTCACCATGGGAATAGGCCTTTTACAGAGATCATAGATACAGTTTCTGATTATTTACAATGTTCCTCAAAGATGAAGCAATGTGCAACACTGATGGAAAAATTACAGCTTGTCTATTAACCAATGCTTCCCAATAACCATTTGATTACATAATATTGAGTTGAAAAATCAATAACAAAAAGGCATTGGAATTGAGTATTAATAGAAACATTGTTCATTACATGTTTTTCACCAATAGTTGCATTTTTACCATGCTAAAATAATTTTAGATTTTTTAAACATCATACCACTTCAATTAATCTAATATTCCACCATGTGTTCTATAACACAGCTTAACAAAAAAATGTTTCACTTGCCAAGGATTTTTCAATATATTTAGTGTATTTTAGGTCTGCTGAATCCAGAAATGACATCAGTTTTATTGAATTGTCTCTGTAGTTCTTGTGATACAGGAATCGGAATAGACGATTTTACCAACAACAAATGTTAACACAGCATATTATTATCAATCTTTATTAACACCGATGTTTTGCATTTTATATAATAAATGTAGCATTATTTTCATGAAACTTTCATTTGCCTTCTTTTATTCATGACTATGAGTTCTTCAAGAAGAAGTTGTTTAAATGACCCTAATGTATTTTGCTACATTTGTGGAGAAGAAACAAGCGTATTTTGGTATTTAACTGGGATAAGTATTGGGCTCCCCATATGGTATGCAAAACTTGTGTAGAGTGTCTACGCCAGTGGAAGAATTGAAAACTGAAAAGTTTGAAATTTGGTGTACCTATGGTATGGCGAAAGTCCAAAAATCAACATAATGATTGTTTTTTTGTACTGTGAATGTGAAAGGTTTCAATCGTTTCAGGAAAAACAAGTGGGAGTACCCCAATTTGGAATTAGCAAGACGACCTGTGCCGCATGGTGCTGATGTTACCATACCAGTGTTCAGTAAACTCGACATGGAGGATATACAGGGTTTCATCAAAGCAGCCATTCTCCCAAGAAGAGCTCAATGATTTATTACGTTACCTAAGTCTGTCAAAACAAGCATCTGAACTCTTAGCACCCGGGCTTAAAGAAAATAACTGAGGCCAGAATTTCAAATAACGGTTTATAAAAGAGGTGACACTCCTACCATATTTCAGTGAAGATGAGGATTTTGTGTACTTTTGTAACATCCCTGGACTATTAGCCCATATGGGAGTACTGGAAAACTTAGCAGAAGACTGGTTGCTTTTCATAGACAGTTCCACTCAAAGTTTGAAATCTGTTTTACTGCATAATGGCAACTGCTATGCATCAATACCAATTGGTCACTCAACAAAACTTAAAGCAGAATATGAACTTCCTACTAGGACAGCAAAGTACACAAAGTGGATACACAAAGTACCCATCCCATGTTTCATCTGCTTGTGGGATAGTAGAGAAAAGCAGGATCACTGGAAAAAAGTGACATGGCCTCCAAAGGGAAGCATGAAAAAAGGTGCAGCAAACATCATTAACAAGCCAATGGTTGACAAAGGAAAAATCTTTCTCCTCACTTCACTACACATAAAGTTGTGATTAATGAAACAATTTGTTAGAGCTCTGAACAAGGACAGTTATTGCTTCAAATACATTTGTAGATTCTTCCCTGGATTGGGTACTGAAAAATTAAAAGCAGGAATCTTTGATGGACCCCAGATTCAGAAACTAATAAATGATTCAAATTTCACAAGTTACATGACTGATACTGACGTTTCTGCCTGGCACAGTTATGTCATGGTTGTCAAGAACTTCTTGGGTAACCATAAAGCACAAAATTATAAAGAACTAGTACAAAACTTGCTCTTAAACTTTAAAAATTTGAGTGCTACTATGAGCATAAAGGTACACTATTTCCAAAGCCATTTGCAAAAATTTCCAAAAAACCTTGGTGATTTGAGGAACAAGGGGAGAGGTTCAATCAAGATATAAAGGTGATGAAAGAAAGGTATCAGAGCAGATGGGATAGACACATGATGGCAGACTACTGCTGGAGCCTTCAACATGATTGTCCCGATCATCAGCATAAAAGGAAATCATACAAACTGAGTTTTTCAATGACTTCTTTGTGATTAGTTCTGTAAGTATACTGAATATAGAATATATTGACATTAAGTATTTCAAAAATTTTATTTTGTATACATAGGCATATCCAGTTTATTTTTGCTTATTTTCATGTTTTATTAGTTTTCTATGAGGTTATTATTGAGGTCATTATTTCAAAAACTAGAGTCAATCTAGCAAAACCAATACCATATTTGGAATCTGTGCCTCAAACGTAACCTAAAATGACTTTAATCTGTTTGGCAAGAAAATATTTGTTGACCTGTGTAATCATCAGTGTTGAAATTTTCCAAATTTTTATGTCCCTAGATAAGCCTTTCCCTACCTTTAACATGAGGGAACCCTTAAAAATAACTTTCAGATCTTTTTTCCCCAAAAAATGATTTTGGCAGGATTTTTTCTTTCTCAATAAATAAATTGTAACATTAAAATTTCCATTCAAATCCAAGATGTATCCAGCCAAAGAATGGTGACTTCCCTTATCAACCCCATAGCCTAAGGAATTATTAGCCATCAAAAGGAGTCTATAGGTTAGTCAGTTAATGCCCCACTCAGCTAGAACCACACAGTCGTAAGATGTTTTTGTAATGTCTACAGGCATTTTACAGTTTATTCTAAAGACATAATTTAATTATATTTAAAGAACAACTTATTTCCCCCACTATAACAGTAGAATTACATGATTGAAATGCTTTCCATCTACATTAAATAAGTAGATCAGTAATTTTGGGAGGCATTGTGCAGTGATTAAAAAAAGCAAAGCTAATTGCCTAATTACATGTTAATTAAACATGACTTAAGTCTTGGAAGTTCATGGTCCTTGAGGTTTAAATTAAGCACTGTTTAATTAAACCTACTGAGATATAATACATTACCCTGTGGAGACACTTAAAAAACAAATTACCAGGGCATTCTTGTACTTTCAGGGTGGCAGGTCTGCTGTCAGATTTTGTTATAGGTTCATCAGCATTCAGTAACACAGGACTTTTCTGAGACAAAGTTACCCTAAAGATTTTCTCTAAAATGTCCTTTAAGCTACACATTACAGTTGGATTATACAATCTAATAAAGGTGCATTAACAACACTGTAGTGTAAGCTCCCACCTGTTTTAAACCCCAGTTTTCCTCTCACTCTTGTGCAATTGTACAGGCTCTTCTCTCCAGTACTAAAATGATTTACTCTGAATTCACAAATCACTGTGAGCTTCTTACAATGTACTTTAGAACCTGCAACAATCTGAATAGAGCTCACCTCATTTCCCAGGTGATGGAAATCCAGCATCATAAGTCCCCCCCCCCCCTTTCCTGCCCGCCTTACCTGGATTGCCCTTTTCAGGTCAGAATTGCATGAAGGTATAACTACAGCTTCGTGCTTTAACATAGCACCCTATTGGCTCCTCCCACTAACCATGAGTGACCTGCATTAAAAAGAGAAATAAAAAGACCTAATGATGATGTCACAGGATCTAAAAAACATAACGAAACCCATTTTTATTTTAAAAAATGCTTTTAACGTGTTTATGGAGAGAAAAAAAAGGGAAGACAAAATATAAGCCAATTCAATTTCAGCTTTAAGAATAGCTTACAACTAGATTGTAAGCTAGGGGGCTATCCTTACCTATAATTGATTCCCCTTAAATTACAGGGCAAGTTCTGCATCATTATCCCTTTTAATATTTTCTTTTTGTTCAGAATTTTTTTTTATAGTTCACCTGTAGATGTGTTGTCAGCCTTACACAGCCTTTACAACAGGTAAATACTTGGAAATAAAGGGGCAAGAAAAGCAGATCATATGTAATAAGCAATTTTTACATTTTGTCTGAATCAAGTGATGGTAAACTGATTCCTCGGGAGTCAAGAATAAGGCCAAAGACTTTGAATTGTTGGTGAAAGCATACAGTACTGTAATATTCATTTCATATTTACCTGTTCTTCACAACATAATGTTTTTTTTCTTTGTGAAAATTAGTACCTAAGAAATTATTTACTTTCTAGTGTGTATGAAGCTTTATCGTATATAAAACTATAAACATCCATTCTTGGCCCATAGCAGCCTAATGTCTAGTTTCATTATGCACCAATCGAGCTAGCAGCAGGTGATTGGCTTGTACCATTAAACCAAAAGGAGGCATTCAAACATTGGGGTAGAACAAAGCAGGGAGTTTTAGTGGTATCAATCATAAAATCATCAAACACACTTTATTAGTACAAAGTACAATAAAACACGTTGTTCTTACACAGTGGTTACAACTTGGCTGTAAAAGTAAATACAGCACACTTATTTACTTAGGTTATTTTAGAAAAGGATTCATAACTAAGCAACATTCATAACTAAGCATGAAGTTACAGTCGGATATACCTTTGTACCCAACGTGTTTTGCAGAAAAAACGCTTCTTCAAGGGAAATGAATATTGCAGACTGGTTGGTTCATGCTACATTTTAACAACAAGAAGGATTACTCATAAATATCTACAAGTTATATTAATAACGTATAGATAAATTCAATTAACCATTATAATAATAAGCATAATTTATATAGTTACCCTTTGTTGTAGCACACATACACAATGAAAATCTCCAAAGATGAAAAACAATTTGATAATAAATAGGATCATTGTATGTGCTTACTCCTATATATATAGGATATATATATAGGACTTATTATTAGGAGTCTCCAATGAACTGTGTGGAGTTATACATAAACTCCATAGGTACATAGAAACATCTTAAAAAGTAAAGTAAAAATAAACTTACTTACCCTTGGGATTTACAATATGAATCTGCACTACTCATAACCAAAAAACTTCCATGTGGTATAGCTGCAAAATGCAAGATGAAAAAGGGCAAACATCGCTAGTCTATTTCGTTCAACAAAAGGGACCACATGAATTTGGCGTCCTGGAACTCCTTCTGTTTAATCCGATCCTTCCCTATGGGTAACCTCCTTCCAAACCTCCCCAAAGTTAACCCCTGCTTGGGGTGTAGTGGGGTGGGCATGGGTGGGAATGCCATGCCCACTCTTATTTTGCAAATAATTAATTGGTGGTCCATGTCTCTGGCCAGTTCGTCCTACCACGGGGTTAGGAGAAGGACCCTGCTGGGGGAGCGCACCCGCCAGAGCCGTGGACCATGTCTCCCGTATAAAATTGCAGGCTCAGGGCAGTGGGCGGGTTGTCCCTCTGAACACAACCCAGCCACTCTCCCTTTGCAAGCTTAGACCTGTGATGGGAGAGTGTGCAGGTTCTGGTATCATGACGTCACTCTGGGGGAAGTTTCTTCCTCTTTAAGTGACACATAGGCATACTTTCCTTATTTTATTTTGCCAATTTAGGAGTAAGATGAAGCTGATGCAACGTTCACAACAATGTAAACTCAATGATTTCGCCTCAAAAAAGCCAAGAACAGCCTCACAATCATCATGCTTCACACAGATGAGTCAGAAGAACAGTGGATCAAGAAACAACAGAATAGTGTCTCATCACAGCAAACCATTGAAGCACCTGTTACAACCCCAGCTAGAAAAAATGATTTCCCAGACATCTGGACAACTGAACAGTGGACCAAAAACAGAAAGAAATACCTCTGGTTGGCCTGTCATGATGGTAAATTGGGATGCCAGATGTGTGAAAAAGTGGCTCTATTGTCTATCCACAAAGAGCAAGGTGTTTCCATTGCAGTGGAATAGAAGGATTATACTGTGTTGTATTATGGTGATAGCTTGAAAAAAACTCACATCATTGCGAAAGAAAATTTACAGGCATAAAGTTTTAAAATCACACATTTCCACAAACAAGATTTATTCAGATGCTGATGCCCAAGTAATCGAGAAAAATGTTGACATTATAATCAACGCAGAGATGTCAAAGACGGAGAAAGTTTTGAGAACCGCCTATTTTCTTGCAAAACAAGATAGGCCATTCTCAGATCATCTACATTTTCTGGAATTACAGAAATTGAATGGGGCTGACCTTGGAAGTGGTCTACTTTCACGATATACAGCCACGAACATGGTCGACCACATTGCGTCCGAAATGTACAAGTCAGCTTGAAACCAAATACAGAGGGTCCAAGGCAAGATTTCTGTCTTGATTGAGGAATAAACAACCCTCAGTAATAAGTCTGCATTGGTTGTGTATCCCAAATGTCAGTCACTGATGAATGAGGAGCCTCACTCTATGTTTTCTTGACCTCATTGAATAGGAAGTCCAGTTTGCAATGCATACATTTCATTGGGCTTACAAGTGACAGAGCCAGTGTAATGCTGGGTAGAAAGTTGGGCATCGCCATGATTGTGGAAAAACATGCTATCGTCATTGTCTGGCACTGTTTGAATAATCGTTTAGAGTTAGCAGTGTCAAATTCTATCAAGGAAGTTACAGCATTAAATCTCTTTCAGACGTTTTTTGATAAACTGTAGTTGATTTACAGCCATTCGCTCAAAAACCAGCACAAACTTGATGGGTGTGCTGAGGAATCTGGTCAACAACTTAGGAAAATTGGATGAATCTTTGATGTGGGTTGGGTATCGAGCTCTTATCGAACTGTGTCAGCTGTGTCGAACAATTACCAGTCCTTGTGCAAACATTTTGAGAATGCTTCCTGTGACACTAGAAGGGGATCGATCATCATTTCCTGGAATGCCTAAATGAATTTGATCCCCGTCGCAACATTCGAGTTTTTCAGAATATGACAGATAAATGTGGTGTCAAAACTCGGGAGGCAAAGGAAGCTGCCAAAAAAACAATGTTTCATTGCTCTGGTGAAAAATCATAAGTTGATCACTATAAACAAGAAACAGTTTCTGACTAGTCTGGTGAACAATATGCAGGCTAGGTTGTTTAGAACACAGTCATCAAATATAAGCAGTGTAGTTGAAATGTTATCTGATGTGTGTAAGAAGCATAATGAAGATATTATTATTACACAGTATTTATATAGCGCCATCATATTACGCAGCACTGTACAAAGTCCATAGTCGTGTCACTAACTGTCCCTCAAAGGAGCTCACAATCTAATGTCCCTACCATAGTCATATGTCATTAATGTAGTCTAAGGTAAATTTTTAGGGAGAAACCAATTAACCTCACTGCATGTTTTTGGGATGTGGGAGGAAACTGGAGTACCCGGAGGAAACCCACGCAGACATGGGGAGAACCTGCAAACTCCATGCCGATAATGTCCTGGCTGGGAATCAAACCTAGGACCTAGTGCTGCAAACGCCACAGTGCTATCCCCTGAACCACCATGCTGCAACAGTCCTTAAAGAAATAACAAGGCCTTTGAAGGTACCTCCTGGCTTTGGTGAAGCCGTAGTGACGGAACAGTGCACAAAATTTAAGCTGTCACGTGTACTAACAGTGAACGCATTCCGTGACTATGTTGATGATGGCAGTGAAACTCGCAGCATGCTGCTAATTTCTCATGTTTCATCACTACTGTTTATTAAGTTGCACAGTTCTCCACTGAGATGGTGAGATCCAAACAAGTATGCCAAAACATGGCTGCTTAAACATCCATCTGCTACGGGCACACAGACACGAGTCGTTTCAGCGATAGACAAGGCAACAGATCCATTGTGGCAATTTATGTAACAGTTTGTGTAATACAGAACAGTTGTGTAATACAGGGTATCACTTTACTATTGCTGCATTGGGTCTATGCTGTGTGTAGCAATATAAGCAAACTAGTTTTTGTCACCTAATATTCAGATTCTTGTGCGCACAGCACACAACTCATATAGCTTCTGTGTAGAATTTTGTGTTAACTAGATTGAATATACAGCCTAGATCATTCTCAATCTATAACAGAATTTTTTTGTGAATACCAGAAAAGCATGCCAATTATGTCCAAAAATTGCACAAGTAATTGGGTAGTAATGGGACAATTAAGTTGAGTTTTGTGCAGAATTTTCATTTCAAAACTAGCAACTATCTTCAGCTTCAGGGGGACTTTGCCCAGACCCCCGTATAGGTTCTCTCTGTGCTTTTGCCATGGATAACTTTCACTATTACAGCGCACCCTCTTCTTTTTTTTACAACTACACCCCTGAATCCTGCTACCTCTCATTCAACTCATTCATGTGATCTCTGCCACTGCTGTGTCCTTGTTCTCCCCATCTGCTGGCTTCAGACTTTTTTCCGACTTGTGATGACAGCTCAGGGCTGACTGTGCATGCCCCAAGCTGTCACACATATAGAGCCCAGCCGTGTACCCCAACAGTCTACTACTAAGAGGTTTTACAAAGAGAAAATATTAGTGATAACAATAATGTTAAACCAACAAATGTAAACACACATCATTTTAAAATCTTCACATAAATTAAAACACCCTAAAAATATTGGTCACCTTGAGATAGCCTTCCTCTTTTTTAAGGGAGGGTCTTATTAAAACATTATAAAACTAATGAATACAAATGAACTTATAAATAAATCACACAGATCACAATGTAACAATATAACAGATAAGCAATAAAAGAATTGTAACAAACCAAAACAAAAGTCTAAATTTATCAAATTAACAAAAATAGCTCAGTGTAAATTCATGACATTAAGTGTTATAGATTACAAAAACATTGCTTTTATATATATATATATATATATATATATATTCACAAGGTAACCATTATCATCAGAATAATTCATAGGACACACAGAAATCCATCATGAAGTGTTTCCAAAAATACACTTTAAGACATTAAATTCTAAAAAGCTCCCAATACATTACTACAAAAAATGTCTGAAACTCACACCGCTTGATTCAAACCAGGCTGTTTAGTGGCATTTAAAGAAACAATCCATTTCCCTTCTTGCTGTAGGAGGGACTTATCAAAGTCTCCCCCTCTTGAATTCCAATAAACTCTCTCTAAAGTTACAAACTTGATTACTTTTGGATTAAAATTATGACTGGTATCTACATGGTGGTTAAAAGAATTATTATTTTTCCATTAATATTGTTGAAAGTGTGTTCATATAGTCTCCTTTTAAATTGTCTTTTAGTTTTTCCAATACAGAAGCATCTACCAATACATTAAACAAGATATATTTTTCTCAGAGTGTTGCAGTTAGCAAAGAATTTAGGTTTAAAAGTTCACCCATCCAGGAGCAGGACTTCAGTGGATTCTGAAATCCATCCACATTGTGTACAAATGTTGCATTTAAAGGTACCTGTTAGTACTGCATCAGTTCTAGTATTTTGGGTGTTAAAGTGACTATGGACCAAAGTTGTTTTGAAACCCTAGGACCTCAAAATGTTCCAGTGTTTTTGAAAGAGATTACGTATTTGTTGGTGTTGTTGTGTGTAATAATTGAGAATTCCAACCTAATCTGAAGTTTTTGATTGAGTCGTGTTGTATAATAATTAAGAACGATCTAAAGATTTTTCTTTGGTATATTATTTTATTTGAGATTGCTCAGGCAACTTGCTGTAGTGGGAAGTGCCTTTAAACACTAGCAGAGATCCAGCCATAGGCTGTAGAAACAGAGGGCGTGTATGTGTTGCCTCATAGATGAAGAGAGAGACACCCACACCAGCTCAAACACCAGTGCAAGTCTCCAGCAGGAAGGAAACTCTGGCATGGAACACAGGTGCTGGGGTTACTCTACCTGAAAGAATGGACCGGCGCCCATGCCTGCAAATAGGAGCAGCGGCGCCGGCACAACCTGCAGGGCTAACAAGTAGTCTTTCCGTAGGGGCTTTCACTAGAGATTCAAAGTCTGATTGTATAGTGCAGATCCTTTTAATCCTTAGGAACTGGCTATACGGTATGATTTTGATCAAGGATGTAGGGTGTGAACTGGTTTGCGTGGAGGAAGGTATTGCCCTCAGTCTTCTTGCAATACAAATTAGTATATATAGCTAAATCATGAAAAATGTAATGTATTTATAGTAAAAAAAAAAAGTGAAGTTCAAATTGACCTCATAATTTTTTAGTTGTTGAAAGAATTGTTGTAATGTACAGATGTCACCAGTCTAAAACATCAGAACATCATCGACACTGTCACGCACAGAGAGACAGGACCACTAGGGGGCAATACGGCTTGCATGGAGGTGGTGTGAGCCCTGGCAAGGACCAAGGCACAGAGTCTAAGCAGTAACCAGGTATTCTCCAGGAGCCTCTGATGGTGAGGATGTTGCGCCGCTAGTTACTGCCAGGTTGCAGTCCTTGGGCACACCAAGGTGGGCAAGACACGGTACCAAATCACAAAATAGAAAGATAGTCGAAGCAGGCAGAAAGCATGAGAGGTCAAGTCACACACCAGGGGTCAATTTCCAGGGATCCAGGAGGCAGACACTAGGGACACAGGGGCCACTGTGGGCATAGGGAACACAGGAGGCACAGGTGACTGAGGGATATCCACAGACAGACAGGAACAACACAGGGTAGATGGTTGGGAACCAACAGACTGGAAAACAAGGGGATTCGCAGGAGCTGGACAGAGTAAGAAACACTGAATTAAGCACCAGGTGAAAAGGAACTAGCTCAACAGAACAAGGGGCTCGGCACAATGGAGAAACGTTGCACAAACACTGCAATGTGTGAGCTAGCTAAAGTTGAGGCATCAGTAAAGCTGGGTGATCCAACAAACCTGGAATTGATCTGGTCCAAGATTGAAATTATTTTCTAAAACATAGCAAATAACTTTTAAGAGATCTATTCCTGGTTTGCTGGATCACCCAGCTTCACTAATGAAAGTGTATCAGCTCCAGCCTTGGAGAGCTTTAATAAATCAGGCCCAGAGTGGCCACTTTGGGCCTGCCTTATTAAAGCTCTCCAAGACTGAAGAAAATAGACTATAATAGGTAAATCTTGGTGATCCAGCATACCTTGAATGGAACTGATCCAGGATTAAAAACATTTGACTAATAGCAAATGAATTTTAATAAAAAAAAATCTGTTCCAGGTCTTCTCCAGTCTTAAAAAGATTTAATAGGTCTGGCTCATTGTGTCCAGGGTTCCTAAAATTGGCTAACACAAAAGAAACATTTTAAATCTTTTTAAATAATTGAATACTTGGTTTTCCAGCTCAGACTCATAATTTTCTACTGTTCTGATCAGAAGTGTTCAGACTTATAACTTTTCTAGTTTCAATCACCTCTGCTAGTGTCTGACTAGCACTTCAACTGTTGAGTTAAAAGTTTTAGTAAATGTATTTGCAAAATTCCAAACATTGTTATCACTCCAGGATTTTTCTTTTTTCTAAAAGAGAATGTATTATCTATATTTACAACTAGGGGTATGTTAAAAATGCAGAGCACTCTCCATACCAAAAACCATTGGTGTTTCCAAGCACAGTTCTACAGAGCTCTCTTTGATGAATGGAGCATGGTCATTAAATTACATCTACAGGAAAGTAGAAATGTATTTCTACATTTTTATTGATAATTACATTAAGCTTTTTTCCCTATAGAAAAGAGAGGTAGGGGAAGATACCTCCAATGTTGTCACTTTTGGGATTTCCTGACATTGAAGGAAAATGTCTATAAATCTTCTTTAATAAACTTTCTGTGTAAGGACCTTGCACTTGATAACTCAATCATATTAAACGGAGGCAGACTTAGTATCTACACAAATAGAGCCATTTAAGGTAAGGATTCCCTATTGATCTCCCCCTCCTGTGCCTGCAGGAACATAGTGACCTATTTCTGATGTCACTGTGTGGACGAAGAAAGGGAGAACAAAGACCTAGCAATACAACATCACAACAGAAAGTAAAAATAAAATTTGGGCTGTAGGTGCTTTCATATCTGTAAGAACTTGTTAACTGACTTTGTATTTGGTTTTGCTTTACACACAGCTATTAAATATAATGCAGCATTTGGGGTTTAAATAACAATCACAAAGTAAGTTATTTTCCTTCAAATTAAAATGTAAATAAATGTCACATTAGTGTGAAATTGTTATTTTCTCACATGAAATAAACATTTAATTATTTAAATCTTCTATTTTTATTTAATTGGATGTTTATGTAATTGTATCACCACTGCAAACAGGTATTGTACTTTTCCTTCTCTCCTTAGAATAATTACGGAAACTCATCTATAACACCAGCCAGAAACTAGTAGAACCACAGAAATCTTTGTGGTTTGACTTTTGCATAAAAAATTTTATACTATAACATATACATATGGTACATTCAATGAATCCATATGGTAAATATTTAGATGTTAAAAAATATGATCAATAAATTAGCAAATAATGTAATACTATAAAAATATTACTTGCGTTAGGCTTTTGTAAATTCCCTAAGAATTCCCTAACATGTCCTCAGTGATTTGACTAAATGGCCTATCTGGGAGGAGTAGTGAATTTCAGTGATTAAAACTGGCCAGCAAAGGGAAAGTATACAAAATAAATCAGTAGGATAAAGTTGTAAAATAATGTCAAATAACTACAAATGAGTTGTGCTATACTAAGCTGCAATTTTAACTACAGATGCTCCTCGCAACCTGGTCTTTAAGCAAATTGGTTGTTAAGTGAAGAGCACAGAATGACCCAGTCAGCATTGTTGCAAGCATGCAGCGCCTGTCAGTGACAAGTTCACTGACAATCTGGAGACTGGGGATCGTGCAGGACTGTTGAGGAGGAAGACAAGTGGAGCCCGAAAGACCGAAGAGGAGACGCCGCCTAGATGTACACTGTACTAGTCACTTGTCAGAGGTGCCAGTGGTAAGTGCGGGGGGTCGGTAAACAGGTAAGGTGCAAAACAAGGATTACCAAATTGCAAATTGTTAGTTGCACTCTAAAACATCCATATCTGTATTACAATATTGTTAGTTTTAATACAAAAAAGTACAACATTTTTTGATAAACATACAATTAAACATCTAAATACATTTCTAGCCTTCACAATTATTATTTTCACCTTACAAAAAAGTGTATAGAAAAAAATAAAAAAATATAATTGATTAATCACATTGAATCATATTAAAATAAGTGGACAAACAACACCTTTCAATTTTTAAACCTCTTTTTACTTCTTTCCTTTTTCTTTTCCCTCCATCTCTTTTTCTTTTCTATCTCTCTCTTTCTTTCTCCTTTTTTACCTTATTTTTCCCGTTCCCTTTTTCTTCTTCCCATATTTTCCTTCTTCCCCTTTTCCTATCCCTAAAGTGAAACATCCATATCTACATGAAAATAATAATATTATTAATAATATCAGACTGTTAGGAGAGCATCTGGCCGACGACTCTGTAGTGTGTGCCATCGCAATATAAAACACTGGAGAACTAAGATAGCAGCAGCCCCTGCTTCCCTTTAGCCGTGCAGCCTGATGGATCTTATGACATCCCCAGCATCCATTGTTGGGCTGTGCACAGCTGAAGGGGATTCTAGAGGCTGATCAGCTCCTGACTCTGCTATTTGCCAGTGCCTGGTATAGCATTAAGCTGGGCTTATCTGTGCTGGAGAGATTCTGAGTATTTTTCTGTTGCTGACCTGTGCTGTTCCTGACAATCTGCTTGAACTCAGCCTGGACAGACTTTTGCCGGTGACCCCGACGGTGGTCTGGTGGACTGATCTCCTGTGTTTGACTTCGGCTTGTTTTATGGATTCCCTTGTAATTCTGTACTGTGTATCTGTGGGCTCTTGGTCACCTGCCAACCTATCCCCAGACACCATTCCTTGCGCACTAAGTCCTAGGGCAACCGAGTGCTGGGAGACGCAACCAGTCTCCCAAGGCTGAGCGGGGGCTGCTATAGGTGAAGACTGCGGCGTTAGATTGGGGGACTGATGTCTGGAGAATACTGGTACCGATCAGGACCTTACATAGACATACTAAGGCAAGCCCTTATCAAAATTTGTAACATAAAAAAACTTTCAGGTTTTCAGGAAACCCCTTCTATAATTATTATATCCACAACTCACAGTATCTTGGAGTAAAGGACAATTGGAAGTATGCCTCCTGCATTTCTGTCCACTGGGAAGAATGTCACCCTTACAGACAGCCAACAAGATCATTAGTGCCAGCTAAACTGGCCTGAGAGTCACAAGCTCATTGCTCAAGAAACCCCTAAGAGTTCCTGGAGGAGCCCTGGTTGAGAAAAACTGCTTTAATGCGTATGGTAACATGCATACCATCTATTGTGAAATATGTATTCATTCTAAATGGCACCTTAAGGAACTTTAGAAGGGCATTGTGCTGCACTGCAGTTAGGTACCCTGCCTAAAATAGTGCAGATGTACTTTTGAGCTTTATTGGACTGTGCATTCCAGTGAATGGGCTACAATACTACAGCACATAGATGTGAATGGCTCTTCACTAAGTGGTTTTATAAGATGTAATTTCTGACCTGGTTCTAAAAAATCCGGTTGGTGTTCTGATCCTCTGCTTTTAATGCTTTCAGAATCACTGACCTAGAATAAGTATACATGTCATGAATCCCTGCAGGACCAGGGGATCTGTGCCATAGTTTCTGTCATCCACCTTGCACTCCTCTTCAGCCAGCAGCATCTCTTTTCAGGAATCCTGTCTGCTCGTCTGTTATGGTTACTTGCCTCGCCTGCTGGTGGGGCTGAATACCTGGGTACGATGAACTTCCACTGACCAATAGCAGATGGCCACTTCCAGGAGGAACCCATTATGCAAACAGCTGGGAGCTCCCTATTTAAGGTTTTGCTTTTCCTTGAGTCCTTGTCCTGATCCTGTTCCTTGTCCTGTTCATCCTGACCTGACCTGACCTGAGCTTTGTTCACTTTATTTGTTCATATTGGCACCATTCCTAAAATTATCTTGATTTCACCCATCAGTGATCTCTCGTCAGTTACTGGCATTAATGATCACCTGCTGCACTGTTTGTGTAGTCCGTAACATGGTAATTTCCTGGTCTGAGTCATGTAATGCCCTGAGAGCTGCCCCTTTGCCCCAGAGGACCAGAATATTCCGCAGAAGCACTCAATTTTCTGACAGAACTGTGAACCCCACCTGTTCATCTTGATTCTGTTTCTAGGTGCCTGCCCTTACCTCTTGCTGGTCTGACTACGTTTCTGTCTCGTGTTCTCAGACCATGCTTTGTTCCTACCTGTCAGCATTTACCAGCCATTGTGTGCACTGGTGCCGGAACCTGGCAACTGCCTGCAGCGCAACATCCTCACATCTAAAGGCTCTGGGGAAAACCAGACTGCTGCATAGACTCTGCACCCCTTACATGTCTCTGCCAACTGGGCTGGTGACACAGAGGATCCACCACCCCACCCTGTGACACCGTGACAATACAGCTCAGGTGTTCAGATAATTCTGTTATCTGCATTGTTGTTTCAGGTTTGTAACTACATGCACTGACACCAAGAGATCAGCTTTACATTCTTTACAATGAGTTAAATGGCAGTGCACATCACCTCTTAGAGGTAGGTCATCTTTAATGAGGTAGTACAGGCATAGTATTAAAGGTGGCTGAATGCTCCAGGCAACTGACAACTCGGATATAGGCAGCTCAAGAAGATATACCGTGGAGGGGACTATCGCACTGTTAAAATGACAGATTTCTTATTTGAAGTATAAACTTCTCAATATTTCATGTTTTTTGGAAATCTTACTGAAAATTTTAGAAGCTAGGTATAAAAAATGTGCAACTTGTGTCTGTAAATATTTATAGGAAAAAACATATTTATTGCTTGCCTTAGAAAAATGAGACTTCAGGTTGTATAAGACTATAAAAGTTTATTTATTCCCCATCTAAAATTTACAGGTCCCTGTTAATGAGATTGCCCTTTACTTTTTGGGACAGAGTTTTACCAAATCAGAAGTAATAAAAAACATCTGCCCCAGGGAAACAAACATTAATTAAAAATGACAGAGGTTCTTGAATTTTCCTGCCTATAGCGGAACTAAATTCCACTTTGTAAAATGTGCTGAGAGGCAGAACATTTAATGTAAAAATATGTACATTTTCAAAAAGTGTTCAGCTTATAGATAAGCATTGTACACTTTTGAAAGAAAAGTAATTTTGCAAAATCATCATTCTTAAACAGTTAAAAAGAGACACACAGAAAGGGCAGCTTAGTTAGGGCTGATATCTATACATAATGGTTCTTTCACACCTGGGTGTTTAAAAACAAGATAGTGGAGCAGAAGCTAATGTTATACCAAATGCAACTGTTGATTTTCCTTCTAATATTGTTAAAATACTAGTAGAGACATCCTGAAGGGCAGAGGTCAATACTGCAAATGACCTTAGCCAAAAGTCTGGGAAGTAATTACAGAGAATGTCCATAGCTACCTAATGCTGTAAGTCCACAACCAAAAGGCAATGCTGTAAAGA
This sequence comes from Pyxicephalus adspersus, assembly GCF_032062135.1. Classification (NCBI taxonomy): domain Eukaryota; kingdom Metazoa; phylum Chordata; class Amphibia; order Anura; family Pyxicephalidae; genus Pyxicephalus; species Pyxicephalus adspersus. The sequence continues at coordinate 55,692,501 of NC_092860.1, forward strand.
AGGGTTGACTGCAGTCTCATTCCTTATGAGGGCTTAGCCTTCACAAGATCAGCAAGCATATAATGTAGAATTGAAATTGATAATCCTTCATGGAAGAGTAGACGGCACCCTAGAAGGTGCTAATAGGTGGGTTAGACACAAGTGGCTTTCATGCTTCAAAGAAACATCTATACTAACCTAATTGTGCATGTGCAGAAGGCAGTGACATAAAAGGAAGGGGAATGGTGGGCTGCATTCTTATTGTACATTGTAGGCTAACCTCCAAACACATATCAGCAAGCAGGTGAAGTCCAACTAAATTAATAATCCTACAAGGCCATGTAGAGGATAACCCAATAAGTCCTATTAGCTTGGATAGATATAAGTCGCTCTCAACAGCCCCAACTTGCTAGCAAGGATACCTCCAAGAGCTGCCATTAATAAAGTATAGATTTTTATTTTCAGTCCTTAACTGTTTTCAAATTTCATTGGACTCATTCAAATTTTTGTCCTGTATGGTGCATAACGTTTTTTTTTTTTTTTTTTTACAAAATTCATTTTTCTTTAATTCAAGGTATAGAAAAATTAGGTGTTAGATTGTCATCACATCAAATACAAAATATTAATAATATAACATTTTAAGAAGAACTGCATATACAACAGTGAAGGTAGAGCAAAGTCCTTCATGGAGAAACCTCTGCTACACAGCCAATCCATATGGTCAGCATATGGCATCCCTCAGTATCTCATTCAGAGAGTTACACCTGGTGAAGCAACAGTCCCTCATATATCTATCATCTTGTGGTGACCCCGCAAAGTGTTGCCACTCATACCAGGTGTCAAAAAAATTGTGCGTGGGTGTCTTTATTGCTCGACATAAGGTCTTCTATTTGCATATTTTCTGAAACTCTGCATATCCATAGATGCACAGGGGCCGGGTTCTCCAAAACAATGGAATGCGGGATCTAGCTGCTGTTACCAAATGTTTAGGTAGAGACCTCTAAGATTTTAATTGGCATGTTATTAAGATGTAGGTTTTGGATTCTGTGAACTTTTAGGAGATGAAGCCTACTGTATTCCAGAACTGTCTTTAGACCAAGGTACAACCAAAATAGGTGATGAAAACTACCATCTCCATCTTCACATCACCAACAGCCATTGGCGAGACTATGACATATTTTATGTAATATACCACCCAGATACAAGTCTGGAAGCCTAATTCTTGAAACCTCATGCTCAGATGCCTTGTGTGAGAGCAATACAGTACTGTATAGCTGTGGTGGTGTAAAGGTGAGACCTAATTCTGCTACCCAGCTACAGATCTAGCGTGGGTGCCTAAGTGGGATGATGTTTGAGCTGGCTGGTGGGGAGATGAGACAACCATAGCAAAGTAGTCAGTGGTATTTCACTAAAAACTTATTCCAATGCCACCCACTGCTTATGAAGGGAATGTCTGCACCAGTCTACAAACTTCACCAATTGGGATGCCACGTAGTACTGATAAAAATTGGGGATCCCCAAACCTCCCGAGGCCTTGGCATGGAACAACAGGGTCCGGTTAAGTCGAGGTCAAGTCTCCAGCCATTTAATTCATTAAATTTTTTATAGCAGTTTCTAGGTGAACAAGTTAGAACAAAGATAGAGATATCCGGGTTGGGCTTTATTCACCTCCCTCAGCAAAACAATACAGTCCAGCCTGGCGAGGTATGCACCATGCATGGAACGTTCTTACCAAGGATCATCTGTTTCCTGCCCTGTCTGTCCTATGCAGCATTTGTGACAGCTTTTTTAGCTTGTAGAATGATTCCAAATTGCTAGCAAGCTGCTGTGAGTGACAGCTATTATGAAACAGAGACAGATGTTAGTGAGAAAATTACTCGTAGCTGGTTGTTAAAAATGACCTGTTTTCAGTCGCGTTCTGAATATTGTACATTTGCCCAATAGTTATTTTGGATTGATAGTTGTTTTCTTTTGTTTGAGTCACATGTCAAACGCAGATCATCAAAACCTCATTGAGTTTAATTGAGCAGTACAAACGGGTATCTGTGTCTGACCTGCACTGTGTTGTGCTGCATTTCTTTAGGCACGGGAAGTTTGATTGAGGTTAGTTTACACTGTGGGCAAAGCAGTGTAAACTGTCAAATTCTGTGTTTGCTATTCAAACATATGTGTTGGCCATTGTGAAGGTATAGAAAAAGAATGCACTTAAAAGAACTCTTGTCAACATGAGTATTATATATACTCTATATTATTATATATATTTTAACCATGTATTTAGCTGTTTGCCTGAAATCTAACTTTAATGTTTTAATTTACATTACTCAGACAACTACAGGGCAGGGAGGAGCAGTGGGAGATATGATACCAATAAAAAGAGTTTATGTAGTTGATTAATCAACAGTGATCTCTGACCCAGTGAGTTCCAATTACATTGTCTTAAAACAAAATGCATGTACAGTTGGTAAACTTACACATGTACAATTAATCGCCAAAAAGAACTAAAGCAGGTTCACCTTCTTGTACAATTAGTCTAACTTCACCAGGACATCAAAAAACCATGACTGCAATTATGAAGAAAATAAATTATTTAGATAAGGACTTAGTAATGAAAGAGTTAAATTTCCCACATTGTCCTTTATTTATTTTAGATATCACAATTCAGTTTGAGTAGCAGGAGCCATGTAAAATTTGTCAGCTGCTGTTAAATGAAACACAGTGGGATTGCGCTGGTTAATTAAAGTGGGAATTTTGGTAAACTTCAATAATCTGCAGACATACCGACTTTTTATTGCAGAAGAGATATACTTATGTACACATAGGGCTTGATTTAATAAAGCTCTGCAAAACTGGAAAATATAGACTGTCGTGGGAGAACCCAGCAAATCTGGAATGGAACAGTTTGAGGATTGAAAACATTTTTAAATAATTAGCAAATATTTTTTAAATCCATTTCAGGTTTGCTGGATCACTCAGGTTTTCCTATGATAGTCTATAGTCTCCAGTCTTGGAATGCCAAACTCTGATTACTATTTTAGTGTGATCATATGCACCGGTCTGTTAGGCTAGGCTGTGCTGCAATACTAAGAAAATGGTGGTTTTAGGGCTGCAGTTTTCATCTCTGGCTATTTAGCTAGCTCTGACACAGCACTTAGTGTTCGTGTAACATGTCTCCACTAGTGCTGAGCTCCCTATCCCTGACCAGCATTTCCTGTACACCTGTTGGCTAATTCAATGCTTCCCCTGTCCAGCTCCTGTGTTGTCCAGTCTGGACAATTTCCTTGTACTGTTTTAGTGTTCCCCTCCATCTGTGGTTATCCCAGTGTCTCCTGTGTTCCTGCGTCTGCCATGGCCCCTGTGTCACTGGTGTCCATTTCCTGAATCCTAGTATTCCTAGTATTTGACCCCTGGCTTGTGACCAGACCTCTCTTGCTTGCTGCCTGCCTTGACCCCGGCCTTCCTTGACAATTCTTCTGCTTAGTGATTTAGTGTATCATCCTGCCCACCCTGATGTGCCCAAGGACTGCAACCTGGCAGTAACCAGCAGCACAACATCCTGACCGCTGGAGGCTCTGCAGAAGACCCCAGGGCACCACTTCCCAGGGCACCACTTTTCACACCACTTTCGTGCAAACCGTGTTGCCCCCTAGTGGCCCCCCTAGTCTTCCCAAGTGTGACAGTGTGTATGAGAAGTACTGGAACAAGAAGTTTAAAATCACTGCAGTCAGACAGGCTCACTTGGGACTGTTACTGATCTCTACTAGTTAGGTGACTGCTGCATAAGATAATGTGCATTTATTTCACAGATTAGCCTAGTGGGCACTTGTTGGGATTAGCAGTGTTCTCCTATTAACTGTAGACTTTGGGTGGGACCATTGCAAATTAGTTCTCAGTTTGTACATTTGTGATCAGGGGATTTAATTTCAAACTTGGGTGACACAAAGCAATTTTAGGGAATAATGATCATTAAACACACACACACCAGTGTGTACATTTGGTAAGGGGGATCTGATGCCACATTTTGGCTAAATTCAACCATCATGTGTTTTTATATTCAGTTGGTCAATGTTAATTCCACCAATTAAAAATGAAAGTTCAGATAAGTCAAACTTGTTAATTCCACCAATAACTAAAGTATGGCAAATGAATCATTATTTTTGTATCCACCAATGAAAAAAAAAAAATCCAAAAATTTAAAAAACTGATTTTAGACATATTTCACAATTAAGAACAGCATAGGCAGAGTGAAAGGAGGGGGCGGTGTGTAGAGTATGAGTGGAGTTTGTTCCTCAAACAGCTCTGGCACAGCCAAGCTGAAATACTTTTATGTTCACCAACATATTAATATTAAAGCTGTTTTCTCAATGCAAGCTACAGAACCATACAAGCCATAAAAGAGGACCTTATGTGCAGAAGCTGCGCCCCATAAGATGGCAAGCAAATAACAGGTTCCCTGTGGCTGATCTTTTTCCAGTGACCAACCAATCTTACTGGAAATTATTTGGGAAGGCAGAACTTTATTTAAACATTAGCAATTATATAATTTACTGAAATGTCTTGTAACCTTGCAGAATCACTTTGTCAAATCTGTGAGTAGGTACTCACCATTAGTATCTTCTACAGCTGATTAATAATTATGGGTAGGGTGCCCATAGTCCAACAGAGGTCAGAAGAGGGTTGGAGGAAGGGTGAACAAACTACTACAGCCAAATCAAGATTGGGTGTTTTGTGCCAGAAAGTGGTAAAAGTCAGCTGGTTGTAAACACTGCCAATAAGTCCAACCTAAAAGAAAATCAATCAAACTGAGAATAGCCAAACCAAGTCACAAATAGTTCAAGGTCAGGGCCAGTTGGGTCAACAACAAGGTAATTTAAAATAAACATCAAAAAAGTGTGTCTTGACACACATATTTACCTTGGCATAATTAGAGCACTGGTGCATATATTGGGGCACAGAAAGGGATCTGGAATGTAGGAAAACCAAGAAGAGACAGCAGAAAAACTATAATACCGGACTAGAAAAAGGATCTGGAAAAACAGCAACAGGTTTCATCATAGAAGGTTCGTCCGTATGACGTGTACTAAAAGCACCCCATCCAGGTTCAGTAAAGACCAAAAAGACTAGTAGCAGTGAAGGCTCAACAAAGGGATGCACAAAATGGACAGCCTTCAGAGTGTGTGTGTCGACATCTGCAATGCACGATCTTTACCCAGAAGGCCAGCAATAGTCATGGACAAAATTCTGCCTAAATGAATGTGCTGCTTGTAGGTCCCTGACAGAATTTGACCTTAACAACAGGTATTTGATTCTAAAGGCAAATGTCCCCTGCCTGCAATAAGCAACAGCCTTACAAATTATAGGTCACTAGCACATTCATTTTTAGGTTACAAATACTTTTATGTCCGGGACAGAACTGTACCCCCAAAAGGTTTCAAATCTACAATTCCAAATATGCTATATGCACACACATTTGGTGCTCAAATTCAGAATGATAGTATGTTAAAATAGCTATAGTTTTATTCTGAAAAATCTGGTTACATCATCAAAGAATCATGGAAAACAAATAGAATTATGTAAATTGTGAGCTTACTGCAGTTTAGTTATAAATTTTATCATCTGTTAATCTTTCTGTTAGTGACTACAACACATTTTTTTTTAATTATTTGAACGAACAAATCATTTTAATGTCTTAACCTGCTGTGCATACTATTCAAAGACAGATTTATAATTACCAAACTGTCAAATCAGAGTCTGCAGAGCTAGGTTATGGTCCCAGCTACCATCATCCTAACCCCCAAGACTATCCAATTCACAGGTTTTCCTGACTGTGTACAGCTTTTGTACAGTTCACAAAGCCATTTTTAATGTGTGCAATTTATGAATGGCATCCTATCACAGCCTTCCAAACACAGATACACTGCAGTGCACTACATTGCTAAAACAATGCATGCATTTTTGGTAATTAGGAATCCATTTACATAATTAGGTTGTCTTACAGTACTGCATGGCATAATGCACATTACCACCTATTAATCAACAACAAATTTGTAAAAAGGTTCATAATGTTCTACATCTGGAATAAGTTTTGAAGTTTTGGGGCATGTAAAATATTAGGCATAGCTATTTCCAGTGCCCCAGGAAATGGACAGTAACTGAAGTAAAACTGAGGCGAGAATCAAAGATATGACTGGAGACTGTATACTGAAAAAGGTACAAGGAAAACTTATATTTGTTCTTCAAAAAAGAGGACTATATATGGAAACAAAATTACTCCAACACCCTAATTTTGCCTACTTCTGTTGCACTGTAGAGTATATTCCTCATATGTACATCACTTGAAATGTACAAAACATTGAAAATAATTAAATAATAAGAATATACATACAATGTTTTCCCCTCAGCCTTGTAAAACCAAAGCTGTTACTGTATAATTTGTTTTTGGAGCCTGTTTCTGCCATTTTAGTGTTGTTAATTGCAACTTGGCATATCTTAATGCCAAACTAATAAAACAACACAGACTACCAAATATGTTAGCCATGTAATATGTTTTACCAACAATCTTGATCATTTGCAATTGTAGCTAAAAACTCTTTAGAAGCAATGGAAGAAAGACAGACCAGGAAATAAGCTATGCCCATGCTTTCTTAGACCACCTAAACAAGGTAGATTTAGCAGATCATGTGTACAGTGGGCCAAACAGTAGCACTAGTAGCTCTGGATAGTAATTTTATTAAATTCAAATGACTTGTTATGTACGTTGATTTTTTCTAAATATGATCATAATGCATAGCTCCCTTTCAAAAATACCTGATATCTGAAAAATACTGTATATGTATTTTTATAATTAACTCAGGGATATATAGGAATATTTTTGCGGCTTTGGAATAAAAACTAGAGGTTGTTTAAATGATGAAAATGTATGCCTGCTTGTTTGATTACAGTGGTAACAGATAGGAATGTAATCAAAAGCACACTCAGATCTATTCCAGTGGAAAGGGCCTGATACCTTTTTGATGTGATCTTGAAGAGAAATGTGGAAGCCACAAAGTAACAAGTGGGTCAGGCTGCAGGTAACAGGAAATATTATAAATATAAAGATACATTGTATAATTAGGTTTGTTGGGAAGCCATTTTTTTTCTTTTTAGTTTTGGATAGAATTGGGGAGGGTTAGTACCCCTGCTAGTTTGATTTTTGCTGTTTGTGTACCATTGGTGAAATTTTCCTTCCAAAACGAAAAAAGAAAGTTAGCAGAAAGTTCAACTGTGCCTGGAAGAGGTGTCTCTAATGAAAGATATTATATTGTCATATGTTTTGGGGAGTGTAACATTTTGAATTTTATGTGAATGTGAAAATGGGTATCAGTTAATGGAGGGCTAATCTACCCATAAGAGAGTTAGGCCTTTTAAGAAAAATGAATACTTTTCTGTGTGTTTTTAATATATATAGTTTGTCTTTTGTTTATACTGTCTAGAATTGAGAGATGTCTATATCTGATCATAGTGACTTGCAGTCACATGAAAAATGTACATGTGCAGGGTCTGTGACAGTCGCTGACAAAATGTCTGAGGAAGGTATTGCTGCTCATGTAGCGTGCAGAGGTATAGAAGAAACATGAAATATGTCACAGGTTAGACATGTCCTTATTCCACAGTAATGGTTTGTGTTACATATTCTTTTAAACTGGCAGCAAAATTCAAAAGGGGTCCCAATAACTCCTTAGTGACCATACTCTAATAAAGGAAAGTGTCACATTCTTTTGCAATACTGCAAGTGTTTCCAAATCCAAATTTTTGCATTTCTTTATATCTGTGTTTTGTTTTTTTTACTTTCCATCCTTCATTATTAGCAGCTTCTCGGTTCTGAAATTGGTCAATGTAAAATTTGAGGTTGCTGATTAAATAATTTTGTCAAATGTATTTCAAAATGTAAAATATTATTCTAATAATATAGAAATAATTCCAGTAATTTGATTGACTTGCATTGAAATTACCTTCAGGGCCCCTTTAGGGTTAATGCTGCTAGCTATTACTCACCTAGCCGTGAAGTTAACCCTTACCTGTTTTTGAATAAAGTCCATATTCATCCCCTAATATCCTGTGTGAGCATGAGTTACAAATTTATGTCTATGTTTTGCATCTTTTCCTATTTGAATAATATGATCATTATTCCATTTGTACAGTAAACATACAATAAAATTATAAGAATTCTCAAATATATGCCAACATATATATATGATAACTAATCATATTTATGTTTTATTTTTATGTACACTCATTTATATATCATGTTTTAGTAACTATTTTATCTAAGCCTGCAAATATTTTGGAAAGAGAGTTCTGCCTCCTAGCACTTCATAGCAATAGCATAACAATTCAATAGTTGGGAATAAAACCTTCTGAAAATCTTTTTCTTTTCTCTCTTCTAAAACAAACTTTCCTATTCTCCACATTTTCTTTATAGGACTATTTCTTAAACTATCCCCTAGAATTAAGGTTCCAATATCTACCTAGTCTATTAAACATATCTAACAAAATTTTATCATTTTCAACTTCTGTAAAATTATATATATATAAATATATATATATATATATATATATATACATATATATATCTTTAATGTGTAAACCCACCTTCTTACGCTATTGTGACATTGATATTCTTTCTCTAGGTGGTTTTTGTTATCTGTCTTGACTTCCCTTAATGAAGCTAAAGAGAGAAGAGTCAGAAACCCAGAAAAACATTTCAAGAATCAATTACTATGAATGTAGCAATTGAACTATGTATAGAAGCCAATTGCTTTGTCTACAAAAAATGTAATTGTATTTGTAATGAATCCACTATTCTTTGCCAAGAAACCCTTTCCTTTTGTTTTGTACTGATTTGTAATGTGAGGTAAATCTCTTTTTTGAAACAAACGATAAGGAATCAAGCACAGACATGCTCACCTATCACTGATTGGATATTGATTGTGGTATGACATTTTGGATCCCAAATCATTTTTTGCACATCTCAGGCAATTAGGAGAAAAATTCAATACAGAGAACAGTACCTGGTGGCTAGTATGTCCATTCCATCCCATTTAGGGCAGTGCATACAAATATATGAATACCCACCATCACTTTTTTGATTTACTGCACAAATTGTGGGGATCAGCATAAAAGGAGACAATAGAGATTGGCAGTGAAGCGTGGTAGAGGAAAAGAAACATACCAGGGTGTTTCTTGGGGTCACTGCAAAGTAAGGCATTTCATATATACTTACAATCTCCTGCCAATTAATATCACTGGGACTATTTGCATTGTGGTTTGCTTCCCTTGGAGATATTGCAGGATTGTGCAGGGGACATAGTACCTTTTTAATATAAAGTACCGGTATGTAGTACAACACACTGATGTTGATGCATATTCAAATATTTTTTTTATATTCTATAAACAGTTTGCATTTACTTTTCTATAATTTTTTTATGTCAAGTCTATTGAAATATATACAGATAAGTTTGTTTGCTTTTCTTCCATCTTCATTTACTTTTTGCTGTTTATTTCTGCTTCTGTGTTAAAGTCTTTTGAAATACATATTATTTTTGTTTAGAAATGTTTCTACAAGCAAATAGAAGGCGATGTTTTGGGGAAAGATGCCATTTTGTTTCAGTAATTTCAGTTCATACTTTAGGTACTTTTTGTCAGTGTTTTTACAATTGGTAATTTGCAATACTTCCAAAGAAATGTAAAACTTCTTTATTTTTATCATTTCAGTTTAAATTGATACATAAAAATCTACCATTTAGTTAATAAATAAAAAAGTAGATTAAGTCCCATCTCACATACTGTATATGCGGTTGAGCTAATGCAGATGTGGTACCATGCCGTGTGTTATATACTGATAGGGTCCCAGTTTGGGTATGTGGCAAAACCAACCAGAACATCAGTCATTCGACACTGAAGGAAAAAATTTCACCATCTCTAGTGCTCAGTGGTTTGATTCGCCAGGTAGGTATTAGTTAAAACAAGAACAATAAATATTTTTTATGGTGTGGTTGTGGTTATTTCAAGGATTTCTTTTATCCCTTTAATGGAATGGGTAAGGGGTAAAATGTACCAATGTGATCATCCTCCAGGATATGGGGGGGGGGGATCCCCGACCCGCAGACCTCCCCCCTATAACACAGGGGCAGAACATGCTTCTGTCATTACCCTCAGTGGGATTTAAGTTTAGCTTCAAATCAACATGAACACTGGGTCAATTTAATGACATTTGTCTATTTTATCTAGGTTTTATTTACTTAGTTATTCCATTATATTGCTACATCTTTCCAAAATACAATTCCTTTAAATGAGCCTGTTAAAGTGTTTTTATTCTACAAACATATATAATGTCTGGAATTTATGTATTTGGCCTTTTAGAGATATTAGCTACTTCAATGCAGGGTTAAGCTGAATAGAGTCAAATCATGTAACATTAGTTTACCAATGATCGCCTGTGTTCTTCGGAGCAATATTTTAAGGACGGTCTATATCAATCTCCATTGCAGATAAAGAACTTTATTATGTTGTTGATTTTTGTATCAAGTTATGTCTCACCAGCATTGACCTTTATTTGTCAAGTGTAAGCTGTCCTTATTAGTTTTGGTTTGGGTTTTGGGATGTAGAACATCAAATAGCAGCCATATTTAGAAAAGACTGGATACTTGATTTTAGGGCCCCATGCAGGTTGAGACTGCTAAAGCTGTCACAATCACTCTTATTTCTTCTCTTGGGTTGTAAATAACCTATCTCAAGGATCTTGGACAGGCCAATAAGTTTTTTTCAATGTATTTTTAGCTTTCTCTTTGATTCTTCTATATTTTATTAACCCTCAAATGAAGTGTTTGCAGGTGTGACAGAGGAATCGTTGCAGGGATTGGCCAGCTTTGCTATGGACACGGTGCATTCACTATTTTCACTGCATAAAAGCCCTTCACAGCGTTAAGAGCTGTCTTCAGTTAAGAATAGATGACATCTGTGCTAACCACTTACTTTGTAGTAGCGTTAATAGATACAATTTGCTTGACTAAAAAATGTAGTTACAAATATACACTAGAAATAATCTCAGTGGAATTTCAGTCATTTATCTTCTCTGTGGAGATTGTAAATCAGTAAGAAGCAATGTCTACTCTGTAGAATGTAGACCTAGTATTTGAGTGATTTTTCAAGAAGCTTGATCATCTTATTGTTCGGCTAACAAAATAGGGAAACATCTTAGTAAAAATGAGGGGCCTGTTAGACCCTGCCTGAGAATACCTCTGATTTGGGATAAGAATAACTAATGGATCTCCTATTGTGTAATGGCAAATGAGTTTGGTAAATATTTGAAAAATAGGTAAACATATGAGACATAAATGGAGATATGGCCATCCCATAAGAAGGTACTTGATAACGGGCAATGGTTCTATATAGAAGCTTTAAATTGTGTAATACGAGTGGCATGGAGGAGACAAATGGTATAAACCAAGAACAGAAAGTACAGCAAGATATAAAAGAGTTAGCTTTTCCTATTGCAATTATACATGGATAACATTTAATATACTTAAAAACTTATACTTATACTTAAAAACCTTTACCCACCATGCCCTATAAATCCCCAAAGAGATGAACATTTTTAAGTTAAACTTTAACATAGGTATATGCATTTCAGAAGTTATGTAAAAAATGTGTAGTGTGTTATTTTCTACCAAGGAATTAAGTATCTAGAAGGAAGAGTCTAGCTAGGACTCATCAAAAGTTTTTATCTACGGCCATATTTGGCTGGGGTGTATTTCTAAATTTTGCCTATATTTCAAGAAAAATGCACACAATAAAATCAGTAACCCTTACCTTATACTCCAAAATTCACCCAACATCTGTCATTCAAAAGAAAAGGAGCTTTAATTTGCTGTGCATCTATTTCAAAACATAAAAAAGAATCCTTGGTTTAGTAGAGAGATGTTAGACCCCATCAGAGTTTTTTTCTGCTTGTGGACACCTTCTTATTAACATAGGTACATTTTTAAACGTTTTTCTCCCAATATTTCAAGGACTTTTTTCCAAAACTTTCTAGGAAGTTTTACTAGATCTACTAGATTGTAAGCTCTTCGGGGCAGGGTTCTTTCTTTCCTCCTGTATCACGGTCTGTATTAGTCTGTCATTTGCAATCCCTATTTAATGTACAGCGCTGCGTAATATGTTGGCCCTATATAAATCCTGTTTAATAATAATAGTAAGGAAGTCATCATAAAAGTGTTGAGGTTTTAAAAAATAGGAAAACACCACCTGCATTCTCCAGTCAAAAGCTGAAAAAAAATAAATAAGTATTTTTATTTATAATAAAAAAATAAGAATAAGTTGTTTAAATGACCCTAATGTATTTTGCTATATTTGTGGTGAATATTCTCAGCAAAAACAGAGAAGAAACATTACAGATTTGTGAAGCAAGCTTAGCTTGCATATTTTGGTATCAAACTGAGGGGACAAGATAAGTATTGGGCTCCCCATATGGTATTCAAACTTTGTGTAGTCTACGCCAGTAGAAAAATGAAAAACTGAAAAGTTTGAAATTTGGTGTACCTATGGTATGGCAAAAGCCCAAAAATCATCACAATGATTGATATTTTTGTACTGTGAAGGGTTAAGGTTTTAATCGTTACAAGAAAAACAAGAGGGAGTACCCTGATTTAGAATCAGCAAGACGACCTGTGCCGCATGGTGCTGATGTTCAGCACACTCCCTGATATTCTGGTATCCGACATGGAGGATATACAGGGTTTGGAGTGTAATCCAGGAGTTAGCAGTGGAAGTGAATATGAAGGGTTTCATCAAACTATCAGTTCTCCCAAGAAGAGCTCAATGATTTAAGTCTGTCTAATGATCTAAGACTGTCAAAACAAGCATTTGAACTTTTAGCATCCAGGCTAAAAGAAAAGAACTGAAACCGGAAATTAAAATACCAGTTTATAGGACAAGAGAGGTGACACTCCTAGCATATTTCAGTGAAGATGGAGACTTTGTGTACTGTTGTAACATCCCTGGACTACTAGCCCATATGGAAGTACCAGAATACCGAGCAGAAGACTGGCTGCTTTTCTCGAAGATTGAAATCTGTTTTACTGCATATTGGCCACTGCTATGCATCAATACCAATCGGTCACTCAACAAAACTTAAAGAAGAATATTAAAATATCAAAATGGTCCTACAAAAGCTTTGCTAATGTGAACACCAATGGTCAATATGTGTTGATTTAAAAATGGTGAACTTCCTACTTGGACAGCAAAGTGGATACACACAGTACCCATATGTTTCATCTGCTTGTGGGATAGTAGAGCAAAGCAAGATCACTGGAAAATAGTGACATGGCCTTCGAAGGAAAACATAAAAAAAGGTGCAGCGAACATCATTAACAAGCCAATGGTTGACAAAGAAAAAACACACTTCCTCCACTACACATAAGGTTGGGATTAATTAATTTGTTGGAGCTCTGAACAAGGACGATGATTGCTTCAAATACATTTGTAGATTCTTCCCTGGAGTACTGAAAAATTAAAAGCTGGAATCTTTGATGGACCCCAGATTCGGAAACTGATAAATTATTCAAATTTCACAAGTTACATGACTGATACTGAAACTTCTGCCCGGCACATCTATGTCATGGTTGTCAAGAACTTCTTGGGCAACCATAAAGCACAAAACTTTAAAAATTTGGGTGCTACTATGAGCATAAAAGTACACTGTCTTCATATGCAAAAAATTCCACAAAACCTTGGCGATTTTAGTGAGGAACAAGGGGAAAGGATCCATCAAGATATAAAGGTGATGAAAGAAAGGTATCAGGGCAGATGGGATAGACACATGATGGCAGACTACTGCTGGAGCCTTCAACGTGATTGTCCTGATCATCAGCATAAAAGGAAATCAAACAAACAAGTTTTTCAATGACTTTTTTGTGATTAGTTCTGTAAATATACTGAATATAGAATATATTGACATTAGGTATTTCAAAAAATAAAATGTTGTATACGTTGGCATAACTAGTTTAATTTTGCTTAATTTTCATGTTTTATTAGTTTTCTATGAGATTTTTCTTGAGGTCATTATTTCAAAAACTAGAGCCAATCCAGCAAAACCAATACCATATTTGGAATCTGTGCATCAAACATAACCTAAAATGACTTTATCTGTTTGGCAAGAAAATGTTTGTTGACCAGTGTTATAGCTTGATATTTATATTTTAACTGTTATTCTTTGGCATGGATAATTTTATTTAGTCTTTATAATTTTTAATATATTTTTTGAATGTTAGATCAAAATAAAGATAGAGATAAAAAAGCTCCAATAGTTTTTTCTGAAATAATTTGTACTTTCTTTCAGTACACATTAAAAAAAAAAACAACGCAGAAATGAACAAATCACAGAAATAATTTATTCATAGAAATATTATTTATTGCACAGATAAAAATGTAACTTTTCATTTATTATAAACAGCACATTTGTTTGGTTAATGTAATTATTTTTTTCTTGGGTTTTATCATTTTAAAACAGAGAATTCTTTTAAAGATTATAAAAGACAATAACTTACAAGAAAGAAGAAATATACCCAATACTGCTGTAAAGAGTCCCAGTGTTGAGAGATTACAACCAGCCTCTTGGGGTGTCCATGCAACATTAAAACAAAAGCTTTCAGTAATAAATAATAGACTAATTAAGTGCATTAATGAAACTACAGCGACTATTTTACCACCACAAAAGGCTATTCAAAGAAGTGTTCTATTGCTACGTTCTATGTCTTGCTGGGTTCCAAACTTAACTAAAAGAACTCTGTCAACACTTACTTGAAAATAACATTATTTTACATTACAAATAATGCTGTAAATAACCAGAACACAAAAACAGAGCAACCAGCTAGGTACTTTATTTAATTTGTGCCTTGTGCTAGACTATAAAAAAAACATAATCTGGCTGGTTACTTGTCTTGGATGAGTGCAAGTGCATTTTGCTGAGTAGACCTATATGAAACAAAGCTGGAAAGCTTGTTGTTTAATATATGTGCTGTAAAAATATCTGAATCACTAGGATTGTGGCTGGTGCTAGAAGTGGGTATGCAATGGCGAAAGTCATAGTCACTATGAGCTCATACATAACAATTTATGTGTGTAAGAACTAATTTGCATGAACTATAGATAGAACTATAGATAGTAGACAAGCAGCAGCAACAATGTACCTTGGTGTGGGCTGTTGGATTCAATATTTTTTTTAAATTTAAGCAAGCCTTTTTTTCAGGACTCGAAGTACATGGTAACCTTGCCAAATGTTTAAAGATTCAGGAGAAAATAAACACCCAATAAAGAGTAAATTCACTTACAAATGGATTTTCAGTCAAGGCAGAGAACACGGCGGTAATCAATTATTAAATAGCAACCAGTGGATTACATTTTTCTTCTCCTGGTGACATTTCCCTGCAGTAGTAAGAAAGTCTATCAACTTCCACAAGATTTTTGCAGCTCGTTTCTCTAATTAAATTTTTTTTTTTATTTTCATTAAGGACAACCTAATAGGGAGTTTGACACTACTATTTTTTCCAATTGATTCAGCAGTTAAGTCGAACATAGCAATTATGCTTGGGATATATCACCACTGGAGTAAAGCTGCGTACACACGTGCAATTTTTGTCGTTGGAAAGGATCTTTCACGATCCTTTCCAACGACAAAGGACTACACGATGCATGAACGGTGCTGTACATACAGCACCGTTCTGCTCTATGGAGAGGGGAGTGCAACGGAGCGGCACCCTGCTGCGCGCTCTCCCCCTTCCCTTTCATTAGGATCGGTCGTCGTTCATCATCCGTGGATCCGCCAGGACAGTCGTTCGGACGATGGACGACGCCGACTGTACACACGCCAGATTTTCGCCTGATATCTGGCTGATGCCGATTATCGGGCGATAAAAATCTGACGTGTGTACGCAGCTTAACTGACATATACAGAGCAAGCTATTTCACTAAAAATCCTTTTGGCAAAACAACAACAATATACCTTGATCACTACAAATCACTGATTTTTAACAAACAAGAATACATTTCATCAAGAACTTTATTTAGGAGTTGTGTAGGCTGTTTATAAACAGTGGCAATGGGGAGGCTTTGGTTTTATTGCCAGAAGATGTACTTTCTATATTAATGTTATTTATTTGCCATATTAGAACCGTGTATATACTGGGAAGACTCAGGTTAAGAAGTATTGCTGGTATTGCTAGGAACCCATAGAGAACATCAAAAATAAAGCTTGCTATGCAGACTTTTAATTGCACCATCCATAGCTTTAGGCAATTGTAAAACCCAACAGTTCCATGAAACCATGAAACTGGTTTCACACTTTTTTTTTTGAAGATTAACCTTATAATGCTGACTCAACACATTTTAATGGAAGCATTAGACATTTGCCTCAACTCTACCCTGCTATAACTCCAAGTCATTTTCAAGCATTGAGGGAAAGAAAAGCAGACTCACTGGATTGCATCTGGATAAGGTTCTGGACTAAGGAAAGGAAACAGGTGTGGTGTAAATATTTCTTTGACAGTACTAATACTGGCTTCCTACTTGCCCCCACATCTCTATTCTTTGTGACATAAGTAAAAATGTCTGCAAAGATAACTTAGCTGCTTTTAGACATGTAAATGAGATTAGTCTTATTGGATGCCATAGCCAACACCTTTACCATCATTTTTAAAATAGGTACTAAACTGTTTTTCCCTCTAGTTCAATTCTTTACTTTACTTTATAAAATTCACTTTGTTCAGTTATGCTAAGCTTGATACCGATACCATTTACAAACAAAAATGACCAGACAAGGGCATCTGCTATACTCATATATAGTCTTTTTTTCTGTTCAGAACACTGGTTTGTCATTTTCAGATCACCCATATGTGGCATCTTTTGTCATCTTTTGTTAAGTGCAATGTAATTCACTCACCATGTTATATACAGAATTTTGAGGCAATCTTTAGGTGTCAGAAACATTCCTCAAGTGACTAATCAGTATGGATAAGTATACTTGTACTAAAGTATACAAAAACATCATAGTATATATGTCTTTGTATAGCTTTAATAAATTCCCTGAGCCCCAGGAGATTGACGTTTCATTGGCCCAGAACAGACAGTCACCAAAGAGCTACTAGATAAATGTAGATGAAGCAAAGGATTTTTCAATATCCTGAGCTATATTATGGTTTATAATCTACAACCCTTCACTTCCAGTTGAAATGGTTTCAGGAGGAAATAGGGGTAAAAGGCTAGAGTTAAAAGAAGTGCTTGCTGCTAACTCCAAATTCCAAACTAGAACAATGAAAAATGCATCAAGGTTTTTACCAGTGTTAAGCTTTTAAGACAGCAACAAAGTCCCTGTATACATGTGACTTACCTTTAGTAAAGAGAAATTGTGTAGCTATTTAGACTGCAAAGTGGTTTGCCTACCTAACTCTGAAATTTCACAGGGACACATATAGGAAAAGCATACTGTGAATCTGTATCTTGCTTGGGAAATTAGTAAACTATTAATTCGTTGAATCGGCTTTGAAGAAAAGAATCTCAGCCGTAGTTCAGACTTTTTTGTGAAGATTGTGTGGATTTCATAGCTAGGCCAGTTTTTATTTTCTAGTACTTGGAGCATCACTAACCTGTTGCATGCATGTGCATATCTTCTGTTGGGATGCAGAATATGCACATGTATTTTGGGTAACGATACAATATGAAAAAAACAAGGGTAAATAGAACAACCTAGGAAAGTGCATCCTTCCCCAACCTGTCTCCAACACCATTTTTACTTCACATGGGCAAAGTCAATTGTTGACACCTTGCAAAGTGGACTAAAACACCAAAAGTTTGTGAATACCTGTAGGAATTTATATCTTCAGCCAAAAGAGTATTTGTGAGGTATTGTTAGACAAGAAGACATGGATTGCAATCAGTGTGCCAAATTTATCAAACCAAGTTTTTATGGACCTGGTTTTGTGCAAAATCTTGCTGGAACAGAAAATAAGTCTTCCAAGATTTTGTGTACACATTGATTCTATACTTTTGATAGACTATGTGCACAATTTTGCATGCAGAAAATTTATCAGCTGATTTACCTACACATATACAATATTATTGTTCACCATTGTAAACATCTCAAAGTTCTGGGGTATCTGAATCTGTAATAAATTACAACCTACTTATGTAGGAGACCTCATTAGGAGTGTTGAGTTCTGCAATGGCTTCATCAAATGCAGCTTTTGCCAGCAAATTGGCTTTTTGTTGGTCTACAAAGAAGTTTTTATTTCAACACAGAAAAATGTAAGGATCAAGAGAATGGGGTTGGTTGGGTGCATTTTCTGATTATCGATAAATGTTTCTGGATAAGCCACTTGTGAAAATTTTTTTTTCGTTTTTCAGCTTAACAGTTTTTGGATTTAGTGGTTGCTTTAGTTCTATTTTTCCCGCCAAAAACACACGTTGGGGTCTATTTAAAAAAGCAATGAATTTGACATTCACTAAAACATTCCCTGGAAGATTCATCCAGGTTCAAGTGTTTATATCTACATGTTTTGTGGTTTCCTCACAGGAAGTGACAAAGACTCTGCAATTCTGACATCATTAACAGGTATTTTTTCCATACCGTTGTTAGCCTAAACCTTATGCAGTCACCACATCCAGAGACTGCTAAACTGCGATATGTCATGTTATAATTTTAGATTTCTTTTTAACCTCAAAAAAAGTCTATTTCAGTTGATCAACATTATATAAAAATATCTACCGCACTTTAGCACTAAATTGAATCCATGTACATTGTCAGACATAGCTCTGGCTGCCAGGCAACAGAGGCCCTGTGCTGACACACAAAAGGAAGAAGCCAGCAATCCATTTGGATTTCAGATTTAATGAAGTCCCATAATTTCATCAAAAATCATAACAATTTCGGAGTTTCAAAGAACCACTTTCCCAACGCAAAAGGCTTTACAACTATGCCTTGAGAACAGATTTGCCAAATAGAATGTGGGACTTTTCTTTTTTTTAATTTTTGGTATCTAAAATAATCATGTTGATATTTGTGTTCTCAACCTGACAGTCAAAGGTTGTGACAAAATCATCTATTTCCACTGACCTTTATATGATGCCTCTACACAACTAGGCACAGAAAGACCGGTGTGTTTGTTCTGCCTGCCAACTCAGCTCAGTTTTTTAGGTGCATGTGCAGGCTTTTGAAGTATTTACTGAAGTTCCATACTTTGAAACAGTTTGTAAAGCCACAATACTTTTTTAATGTATGTAAAGTGGTCAGTGAATTTTATCTGAACAGTTTGGCCCTGAATTAGTAAGGTTCTCGAAGAATGGAGATGAACAATCATGGTGGAACCTGGGTGATCTGGCAAACCTGTAATAGATCTGGTCCATAAACATTTGACAAATAATAGCAAACATTTTTTTTAAATCCATTCTATGTTTGCTGAATCACCCAGGTTAACCTAGATAGTCTATTTTCTCCAGGCTTAGGGAACTTTATTTAATCAGGACCTTTTGTCTGAAGGAAAAAGTTGATATGTTGCTCCAGCCCATATATTGTGCACTTACAGAAAAAGTGGAATATGACTGGCAATTTACAGTAGGCAACACAGACCCTATTGCATGTACTTTAACATAGTAGGCCCATTATTTCATCATGAAGACATGGATATAATTGTGAAAGTTATACAGACCTGAACAAGCCTTAAACAAGACTAGACAGCCAAATAGCAGGAAACAGCACTAATGTACTCCACTTGACAAGCCATATAATTCCTTTCTCACAGCAGTACAGGGCTAAAATAGCATTCAATAAACTGTTTTGAATACCTATTTTCTGAAACAATAGTCTAAATAAAAATACAATTAAATAAGTTAAGTTTAAATTATTTCATGCAACTACATTTCCATGCATTAACAAATCAATATTTACAAATTAACTATATTTATGTTCAATTGCAGGTTGTATTGCTGGATTTTAAATGGAAACAACAGGGCTTTATGAACTTAAAGCAACAATGGTCAGCTTTAGTCTTATGAGTGTATGTAGAAAAACTAATAAAGAAATATTATTGAGAAATATTACAACACCACTACTTAAGTTGACCCATTAGTAACAATTTTACCAGAGCCAAGGAAGCAGTAATGTTACATTGCTTTGGATTTAGTATGAAGAGTGCAGACAAATAGGGAAAAGGTGACAGGGTTTATACAAACTAAATAAAAAGAAAGGTATTGGTTTTGCAAACAACAATCAGATGTCTCCTTTCATTTTCTATGTTGTAGCAGAGAATGACAATTACAATCCAACTGATGCTATGGAAACACATTTCCAGTTTTAAAAAATAAGGCCCTTGGAGACATTAAATCTATTTAAAGCAGAAATGAATACAAACAGCTAAATATACTGCTTTAGCAGCCACAGGATTTGTATTTCTTTCCAACCAGTCCAGGATGGTGACCTGACAATTTGTAGTGCAGCAGTAAGGTACTGCGTTAGAGACACAGCTCACCGACCCCCCCAGGAATCTTTTTATCAGGGCCAGATATGCCTGATGTCTCTATTAAAATTAAAGTTACACTTTTTTCTAAAAGTATGTTCTGAATATTTCCCAGCTTAGTGCATGAAATACGTTTAAGCTTCCTAAACGTAAGGCGATTGTAGATGTATGAGAATAATGAGGTGTGTGGGTGTTATTTGGTGGATAACCCAAATTCTTCTGAGGCACTAAGAGTACTTTGATTGCTGCTTATGTCCCCACTGAGGAGAATTTCCTTTACTTTTTCTCCCTTCTCCCATTATCCTTCATGCAATAAAAAATACACTGGTACAATCTGGACATCAGATGTCAGCATTTTTTGTGTGATTTTTTTTTTAGTAAGTTTTGTTTTAGACATAACAGGCCAATCCCTAGGGACAGCGAAGGCCTGCAAATGGCTCCTTTCCTTCACAGCTACTGCTGTACTAATCCATCAGCAATGGAAAATCACCTTAAATCACAGAACACCTCAGACAATATTAAAGTACCCTTCTCTGTGACACCAGAAATAAAGCTAGAAAGTATTTTTGTTCAAATGTTGGATAACAAATGGTGGTGAGCTTAGGCTATCAAAGGATGTGTGCCCCCAGGGTTCAATTATGTAAAGGAAAGAATGTACTGTATACATTGTATTAAATTACCTGGATTTTCAGCTTCAATATGTCGATACTATAATATAAATACTTATATACACCTCCATAAAATCCTAGAAGGCGTAAAGGCTTTATAATATCTCATTGGATTTAAATATTTAAATCTAAAATTCAAGTAACAAACCTTTTTTTTGTATAGGTTCTTGATTATGAAAAGATTTACTATTACCATACCAAATATTTACTATTTATTTTGGCTGAATATTGCCTAAAATAAGAGCTGTATTCTGAGCTGTCCATGGTGCTGATGATACAACATATTAATCTATAATAAATATCTGTTCTTACAGTAAAAAATGAACACTTTCTAACTTTAATTGGGGGAGCAATCAAGGGACCTGTATTGCCTTTATATTTATTTATTTTTTGCATTTGTCATTTGTTTCTGTTGTTTGTGTCCCCAGCGGGTGATTTTCCAGCAGTTTTGTCCCTGGGATAATGGACAAAGAAATGCGGAGAATAATAAACTGATACAATATCTAATTCCTACCTGTTCTGCTAACAATTGCTTTGGCGGTACTTGTGTCCACACTTAGGACTTAGGCTTCAATAAACCTGACACAGTTCACTATAAAGGCCCACCAGATTGAGATGCTTCTGAAATCCTTCACAATTAATTGACAGGTGCATTTAACCTGCAGTTGGCCTACCCTAACCTACAATTAACCTGATTTAAGTCAGTTTTCTATTTCCATAGATCTGTGTGGGAATGCAGCACCTGCTTGTGGCAAACAAAAGCTTCTCAACATTGGCCCTAAAGTGTTTTCATTCCTGTTTTGTTCTTGTCTGTATGACTTTCTAACAACAGGATAGGTAGTGAAGAATAACATCCCTTTATAAAATACTGACAGCAAGATAATCCTTTGCAACTTCAATGAAAACCATAGAAACATTTTTGCTAGATTTAGACTATAGCAACACTCAAAAAAACTTTTTATTCTTTAAAAAATAAAGAATCATCATATATGTTAATACTTGATGTGCTACGTGATCATTATTTGTAGCCTAATGAAATTAGGCCCATTTATCAACTGAAATGAATTTTCTTTGTTTCTGCAACAGCCTTCACAGGGCCAAGGTTTTGTCCATAAGTATTTTATTTTAACTAGAAATATAAAATATTTTTAAGGCATTCTCAGGTAATATATATTTTTTTTTTTTACAAAAAAACCCTTTCCCCATTTTAAAGATTAGCATTTGCAAGATTCAGCCTTTAGTAATATTTTGGAAAGCCCTTAATGATTCATGATGTAACTTAGCACATGAGCTTTGATTGGGTATATTTGTGGACCTACCACTGAGAGATGGTGTATGCTGAATTCATTTTAAGGAATGCTGGTTACCTGGATATAAACTGATCTTTTGGTGTCAGTAGAGTCAGTTACACACATAAAATAATAATACAGATAACTGTGTGACCAGTTGTGACAATTATCTGAACGCCTGAGCTGTGTTCTGGGTCAGTGATTCAGAAAATAGAAAGGCAGAGGATAAGAACATCAACCATGCAAGTTAGAATATATTAACACCAGGTCAGATATGGTAGCTTACAGTGGAAAGTATGCTTTAAGTGACAAATGATCTAACTTAACCATGGCAATAAGGCAATGTGTTTCGCATAGCAAAATTTACATCCCCAAAAAGTACAAAAGGATAGAGAGAAGAAGAAAACTCTTTTTCCTGCACAGATTACAACTTCCTTTCTGAAAGTTCATAGTTACGAACATCACTTTAAACATAAGAAAAACTGTCAGGTCATGCTTTTGTTTTGTCTGTATACTGAATGTCCCATGATATAGTGTAAATGATAGCAGGTCTCCCTTAAACAGGATCATAGTTTGGCGCAAGCTACAAATAAAACAGAGATTACATATTTGTGAAGCTATTACCATTCTAATGCATAAAGCAAATTCAAGACTTTCTTAGGGCCAAAATGCCCGTACATAACAGGCACAAGTAACACATAAGCAAAAATATGCAGCTGTCTACACTGAAACACTATTCACTGCACAAGCATCTGCCACTTTAACATGTCAAAAACATAAACCTTTATTATACCATTGACTAACCTGTGTATAAAGAAGAAAAAATATACCAGTGAAGTGCTTGCTGTGAACTTTCCTAATGACCATATTGGAATGTTTGACCTTGTGATTAAACCTTCTATGTAATGAGCATCAACATTATAAATGCACAGCTCTTCTCATATTTCAAGTTGGAAAATGTTATGTACAAGCATTGAGTTACAGAAGGTAGATTACCACAGACTGTGCAGGAGTGGGGATTATCTTGGGTATCAGAACTAAAGCATTGAATGTATGATGCAATGGGATCATTCACCATGATATCTGCCCATTCAGATGCAGACAAGTACATGAGTCCAAGATAGATGGAGAATTTTGGAAGCATCTATCATTTGTATCAGAGGAGCAATATCCCATAATACAATATTTTCCTGCGATTGCTTGTTGTAGCACATAAAGAATTTTGTCTCTAGACAGGAAGTAGGAGCTGCTCTGATGTAGGGGATGCAGCATGGCTGCGATTAATTGACTCTGGCTGGTGGTAGTTGCCTTGGAATCCTTGATATATTTTATTTTTTCCACTTTAATGATGATAATCATAAAGTTGCCAGATCAGCCTTTCAAACTCAGGCAAACATGAAGTACACACAGTGTCTAATTACATTTTTACTGGCAAATATGCAGAATCTATTGGAACTAATAAGGTCAGACAGGATGCAAATTTAATTTTTGTACTCTTTAAAAATTTTATCAGACCAATCCAGTATTATCAGCATCTGACCCTTTTTAGGGAGGTTCTGCATGTTTGTGCAGATCTATTTATTATGGAGAATTGATAACTTTAGTGTTATTGAATCTGTTCAGATCTGTCTTTTTTGTAGGCTAGCTTGGCATCAAATCTTCACCATTTTTTTAAATGAGGAGCTGCAAAAGGCTTAATCTACAGATCATCACTACATATGTGCAGAGTGCTCTACTGTTCAGCTGTACACTGGAAGCTCTGTGCCCTGTAGTTTATTTTAATATATTAGTGCCAGTGTATCAAGGAAGTATGAAGCTCTGCAGCTTGATCTAGCTAGAGTGCAGTTTTTTTAGGTGTATGCCCCATTCACTGCAAGATATCGTATTTGGTTTAGCCAATCCCAACTACCATCATTAAGGCCATTCTTTATTACAGGGCACAGTCAGCTCACTCTACTACAACATGCACTCTATCACAGCTGCTCTAGTCTCAGAGAAATGGTAGCAACGCTGTTAGTGGGATCTCTTTCTCTCCTAGCAAGGTGTCCCTTTTAAGACTGCTCCCTTTGTTCAGTACTTTTAGTTTAAGAGACATCTTTTTGGCACTACCAGCCACCAATCCATCAAAGAAGAAGTCCTCATTGAAGACTGGATTTCGACTGTTTTTAATAATGGTGCTTCTCTGACGGTGTACCTTACCAGGGTTTAGATAGAGAACCACACAGCAGTTTACACCTTTTAGATCACACAGTTTATCAAAGAGGTGTTCTGCAGCAATTAATCGCACTCTAAGCCTAGCATTAGTTGGATCATATTCTGCTGACAGCCTCATACTGCCTCCTTTACTGAGACCTAGGTTGTGTTCCTTCTGTAGAAGGTCCAAAGGCATGGTCCCTTGTTGACCAGCAACACCAGCACCCTTGGCTCCTCGTACCCTTCTTCTCGGCATGCTAGGGCTAGTGTCTGCTGAACTGCATTCATCAGTGGATAGTGAACTGTTCCTAGCAACAGAGTGCTTGAGCTTCATAAGTTTCGACTGTGTGTCTGGGGTAAATATCTTTAGTAGGGAGACAGAACGGGAAAGTAGTGGTGAGCTAAATGGTGAGGACTCTGCAGAGGAACAGGTATCACTTTCTCCACCGCTAAAATATCGATAAGGATTCATCAAAGACATTCCAAAGTCTGATGGATTTAGCTGGGACCCTCCTCCCCCTTCGGTTCCACTCCGTCTTTGAGAACTGGGAGAACTGGACTGCGATGGACATGGTGAAAGGGAGCCCTGATCACTATGGAATAGCGATTCTTTCCGCCTTGTGTGTGGACTCTCCATAAGAGTAACAAATCCATAGGATGTCTGTGCTTTGGGTACATATGGAAGAGACATGGCGGTTTGAGACTGTGGATCTGCATTAGTACCCAGATCTTCCTCCGATGCCCACTCATCAGCACTTTCAATCTGAATGATATGACGGTTTGCAGCCTTCACAAGGTTCCGGCTCTCTGATGTAGTTTTGGTTGGTAAACGAGGGCTACGCTGTGGGCGGCGGCCTGACAAATTTTGCTCAGAGGCAGAGGTTCCAATATTGGTCTTTGGAGCTACTCCTTCTCCTTCAGCTCCACCCCCTTCAGTTGGCATCAGTTTTGGGGGGATGAAAAAATCTGGAATTTTGTCTGGTGTTAGAACATTGCTGTAAGGTCCACCTTTAGATTTGTCACCAGCTTCTCCGGTTTGTCGCCCACTGCTATGGTCTACTGTCCCCCGGATCCTCTCAAGAAGCCACATTTTCTTTGATATGTGAGTAATGCAGATTTAACCTGGGAAAAGAGAGTTTTAAAACTTTAGATAAAACATTTTTACTCCAGCACAACATGTAGTTAATACAAAAAAATTATAATTGTAATTGTAATAAAATTATTGTTATTTGATAAACTGCGGTAAAAAGCCCAGTATTACCCTCTGTGAGGCCAATTGATTGTATTAACAATGGTCTTGCTGTAGCCTGTAAAGGAATGCTTCCTGGTGCCAAGGTAATGGTTATGGTGGCATGTTACAATCTAATTACTTAGTTGGATAATACAGTGTTCCTCTGTTTCTCGTTTGCCTCGGGCTATTGGTAGCACTGTCCAAAACATGCCATTTCATTATTTTGGCTGTGATTATATACATTAGTTCAAATCCCATGATTTTGCAAGAATTCTGATCTTCTTCTAATAACATGATTATGATAACATATTCCAATCACTCTAGTCTGGTTCTAGCACTGGGATTCAAGTTCTGATTTTATGGCCTAGTGCCTATTCTGGTCGGTTGCAAAAGATTGATTTCACTTTCCTCAATACTTAAAAGCCAAAGTAACATTATTCTTTGTGAGTGTTTGTGTGAAATAAATTTAGTCCTTTCTTCAACTCACATTTAAGAATGTAAACTCTCACTATTTAGATTTCAGTTTAGGTTCCCTTTTTCTAACAGGGAATGGATACTCCTATCCACTGGACGTCAAAGAAATGAAAGAAATGGTTATGAGTTTGGTTAAGTAATGGCCCATCTAAAGCACTGATGCATTGAATTGTTTTATATATTCATATTTGCATTGAATTATATATATATATATAGTAAGGCCAAGGGTACACTATCATATTTTTGTTAATGAATGAAGATCTTCCCTTTTTTTATTGTGTTTTATTCTTATCTTAAGGCAGTGTGTGTTTGAATAATGATCTAATGATTGCTTGTTTAAATATGTTGAAAATAGTCAACAGTTACTTTTTTAAAGGACTGTATACTAATGTTTATGTTGGCCCACATCTCCAACCTTCTCTCCATTACAGTGCCGTATCCTTTGTTAGTTTGCTCAGGATTCAACATTTCCAGAAGTGTTTTGTGTTCTAGCCCCTTCCTCCTCGTTACGGAACTCGGCAGGGATGCAGGGGCTGAAAGATTGAACCTGAGCCAGTTTGAGGACACAGGTACCCAACAATCTCGAAAGTGTCCAATAAATACAATGGGCCTGATTTATCAAAGCTCCCCAAGACTGAAGAGGATACACTTTTTTATCAGTAAAGCTAGCTGATCCAGCAAACCTAGAATGGATTTCTTAAAAGTAATTTGCTTTTTGTTAGCAAATGTTTTTAGTCCTGTCGAGATCCATTCCAGGTTTGCTGTGTCACCCAGCTTCACTGATGAGTGTATCCCCTCCAGTCTTGGAGACCTTTAACAAATCAGGCCCAGTGACTGAGATTGCATTGCTGGAACAGGAACTGTAAGGAAAGTAAGTGATTTGACTAAGTAGAGAAGTGAGAAAAATGGCTCTTCTACTAAATATGCATTCGCTAAAAAAAAATTATATATTTCATACAATACTATTTTAATATTTATTTTGGTAGTTATTTTCTAGTAGCGTGAAATACATAAAGGGTTAAGGAATGTCCTGCTTTCCGCTTGATTATACATTGCCGGAGGTTACCTGGCACAAGCAAACCTAATAGGTACATTAGTGTTGTATCAGTCACATGCTTCCTGGCTCTTCACACAATTTACTTCACCCCCTCCTCCCTCCCCATACACATGCTCCCTGTGTGGTTTTTTTACCTGGGTGTGTCGAACATGTCCTGCAGATAAAAAAAACAATGGGATTTTTATTATGAATTTAATGCTGGAAAGTGCTACAGCTGATGAGCTGCAGAAGTTGGCAAGTGACACTGTACACCAATTTGATGAAATAGCATATGTATTCTGCTTCTTCTTACCCTAGTTCTTCATTATGTGTGTCTGGAAGCAGTGTGAAAACACTGAGCAGTAAACACAAGCATTTTCCTATTAAGTTATACATCTATATGACATAATATCAATATGTATTAATCTATGTGGTATTACAAAACTCTATTTCTAGATTGTGTATTCCCTTACAAGGATCATTTTAAGGGTCATTTTTTTCAATGGCACAGAGTTTGGCTTTAAATCACCCCTCTTTCAAAATTTAGCCGCAACCATTTTTTTCTGCATTGCCCAATGCCCCTGCATTGAAATGGATCATGTCTGATTTTGGACATGCTGATAGCCGAATCAAAATAAATTGTCTAAATGCAACACACCTTAATCTGCATTAATGTGCATAAGTAAATACAAATGAAGATTTTCAGGATTTTGTATTTAAATACATTTTAGACAAAAATAGTAAATGTGTTTTGAGTGAGAGACATACCTTCAGAGACTATAGGAAATACTGCAGCTTGTAAATCTGTGAAACTGTAAACAAAACATATATGATCTAATATTGTATAGGTTGCGGTTAAAAACTAAAATCTAGATTTTTGTACTGTAAAGGCTAAAAGGTAGTTTTACTGTGAGTTAGGGCTTGTGTATTGCAGAAATAATGCTTGAATCCAACCCATGGCAATGTAGAAGGCATTTGTTAGTGCACTGGGTTATTATTTATTCTTATTGACACTGCAAACGGATCTTACCAGTGTACTGCACAACCACTTATGGCTCTCTGGTGAAACAGGTACTACATTTTAGTGTGATGCGGTGCATTACGCAGTCCATTAAAATCATGGGCTGCCAAAAGAAACTCTCAGTACTGTGCATGGCAACGCCTTGAAAAACACTGCACACTATTGGGGTATGTGCTCTGCAGTACCATTGACTGGCATCCCAACACAGTTCACCCATAACACCCCTGCACTATTCAGTGGGATGATGCACAAATATAAATTGTGTAAACATTATGTTGCGTTGTCAAAACAGTGCAATTGTGTTTTTATCATGTGTTAAAAGCAGTTGCCTTAAGCTCAGCTCCAAACAAACAGCTAAAAGCTGTTTTTCCTGCCAAAGCATTTTTATTTCTAGCCCATTAAGTCCTGTGATTTATATATCTCTATCTCTACCCTGTCTAATAGGGCAGATGACATGAATTTTTTTCTGATGCAGTTGAGTAACATTTCTTTTTTTGAACATACTTTCTTTGAATATATATATAAAAAAAGTTAAGCCCTTTGGATGATCAAATTAGGAAAACACCAACTGATATTTGCTGTGTAGGCAAAAAAAATCTGGAAAAACAAGCCAACTAATAAGCTTCTCAATAAGAATAAAAGTAACAATGCACAAAAGAACACTTAAGTATTTGAATATATAAGGTATATAAATAAGGTCATATTTATAACCCAACAGTATCCATATTAGCATTGGGGCAATTGTTCCAATGTGTTTTTACTATTTACATTTATTTCCCTATTCATCAGAAAATCAATATTTTTTGGTAGTAATATACATTTTTTTCTGAGTTTATAATCTCATTTTCATATATTTACATTTCCTAAGTCATAAATAAAGAGAGCAGATGGCATTTCTATCTCATAAAATTCTGAGTATGATGCTTTAATGTGACCAGCAAATATTGAGACTGCAGATGTAATATGAGCGCAGACAGGGACATATGCTTTGCTTGCTCTCATGGTGATAAATGAACATGATTTAATGGAAGTGTTTCATTTCTTGCATTGAAGTTACCATGCAATTTTTGCTTGTGCTTTCTTGTCACAGAATACCTTAAATCTGCTGTTTTTTTTATAGTCCATGCTGTATTCGAATGTGTGGGATACTAGGGTGTTTTTCCCTTAATGTATATCTTGGCCAAATCATTTATTTACCTTTTTGATTAGCAGGTGGTAAAACCTAATCCCTAACATGACGACAATGTGGTTTCCTAAAGTACTAGATACTAAAACTATTGCCATGTTTTTTCTTTTAGGAGAAAATTTCCTCTTCCTTATTTGAATCTTTTTTGCATCCAAGTGCTGCTGATGCCCATCCTCTTTACAGACCCCTCCTATATACATGCATGTTGCTGTTCAGGATGAGAATCCTCATGGTGGCAATGGCAGATGTAAGGGGTGTAAGGGATGCTTAGACCAGCCACTTACAGTCTGCACTAAAAATGCACGTGACGGGGTGAAAATGTGGAAGAGAAATTAGAGGACCATCTAAGCCGTCAATCTAAAAATACTGAAAACAACTTTACCACTGTATCATTATAGTAGGGATTTTATAAGATAGTATAAATGTGTATCATTCTTGGTAAAGTTACCTTCATTAATGTATTTGAAGAATTTGCCTTGGACCAGAAGAAAGTGGATACTGGACCCATATACATTAAGGTGTTTATTTTCGGGGGATTATATGTGTACTATAAGGAACAATCAAACCGTTGTCCAGAGCTGGATTTTTGGGTAGACCACACAATCTGCGGCCTGGAGCAAAAAGTACACAAGAGGCAATAATTTTTTCATTTACACTGATATGCAGTGGGCATCCCTTTTACTGAGCTACCAGACCTCATCTGTATACAAACACTTCTGAATACTACCAAACGCAAGCCAAAAGTGCTTTTTTTTCTATTTTTTGATGAAGTGGGAACGTGGGTTTGAAAATGACAGCAGCACAGGAAGGAAGGTTAAATGTTTCTAACAATGCAATGGACAGCAGCAAAAACCCTGGCAAGAGTTCTGAAGCTTCTCAACTCTATCCCAAACTAACAAAACAGGTTTCGGCTAGACAAACTGTTTGGGACTTTGAAAGAGGATCAGTAAGGGTGAGGCAGTAATATGTGGGTAAATTATGTTGTGGGCTTTAACTCTACCCCTTACAAGCTTTTATGTTGTGTTTTATGGTTTGCAGTAATTTTCAAAACAACTGGTAATGCATGGGTGATATATATGTATATACACATATACCACTCAGACTAAAGAATTTCAAAACTGTACAATCTGTTTCTGCACTAGTGTGTCTGTTTCTTTAAAAGCTAATTCGAAATGGTTTGTTTTATTTAAGTATTAGTGGCATAATATAGTTTGCCTAATGTTTTACATTAATTATGCATGAGCTTTGTCTTAGTAAGACTTAAGAAGCATGGGATTGTGACAATATGACAATTATGGCTAGACTACACAGAGTTGTACTATTGTGCCAAACCCATGTCACAAACAAGGACAATGTTTACATACACCTTATTATAAAGGTCAGCCATGGTATTATTTAGTGTTTTTCTATCATTTATTTTCCAGTGTTTTTCTATCATTTATAGAGTCATATAAGCAATGCAAGAAAAACTCCATATAAGTGTATGATTATACAGTTCTCTGTGTCTGTTTTTGTAGAACACATATAAGAACACCTAGTTTTACAAGTTGAGTAAACTCCTAGTATCTGTTCTGTATGAATAGAAAATGCAAAGTAGCACTTTCATTGTTCTAAAAACTGGTACTATTTTTAGTATATACTCTTATTCTGTATAAACAGACAATACACAGTAGTAATACTCTTGATCTGTATGCTGGAATACATTTCTTAGTATTGGTTCTTATTACATATATATGAACACTTCTCTCTCACTCTTCTGTAAACTTGTGTATTTATCAACATTTTTTCTTTTTGTATGTCTGTGTACTACACAAGGCCACGTTTCTTGTTCTGTATTCCTAGTATGATATTTAGTGTGATGTATTTACTAAAGGAGAAGCATGTTTACTTTTTAGTGATTTTTTCATTTTCAAAGTGAATTGTCACCTAGCTCACTGAGGTGAAGCTAAACAAAGAATATCCATGCATGTGCAATAATTAAACAAAAAAACTTTGGGTGCAGTTAGCTAAAACTTGTATGCCTTTTTCATGTTTTTTAAGCAAATAATATTGCCCCAAATTAAAACCTTAAAACACAAACTCCAAAAAAACACTTTTAAAAGTCTGTAAATTTTTAAAAGACTTACAACATTAAACACCATCCAATCAAGAAAAAGTCTCCAAGTTAAGAAATGATGGTAAAACCCATAATTATCTACATTAGATATGGGCAGCACAGTGGCTCAGAGTTAGGTGCCCTGACCTTTGCAGCGCTGGGTCTCAGGTTTGAGTCTCGGCCAGGACACTATCTGCATGGAGTTTGCAGATCCTCCCTGTGTTTGAGTGGTTTTACTCCGGTTTCCTTTCAACATCCCAAAAACATGCAGTTAGGTAAATTGGCTGCCCCCCAAAACTGACCTTAAATTGTATTAAAAAGACATATGACTACGGGAGGGACAAAAGATTGTGAGCTTTGAGGCACAGCTAGTGACATGACTATGGACTTTGTGCAGCGCTGCGTAATATGATGGCGCTATATAAATACTGTGTAATATTCAGATAGGTGGTATACCAGAGAGGCCTAGCTATCCTTGATCTTGACTGCAC
This sequence comes from Pyxicephalus adspersus, assembly GCF_032062135.1. Lineage (NCBI taxonomy): Eukaryota > Metazoa > Chordata > Amphibia > Anura > Pyxicephalidae > Pyxicephalus > Pyxicephalus adspersus. The sequence continues at coordinate 55,724,704 of NC_092860.1, forward strand.
CTTCCACATCTGTAGTAGTCAAAGGCACGATGGGACGGGTCTACTGAAGCCATGTGGTGAATTAATGTATGCAGTTTGTAAATATTTCCATCCAATACATCCACATCATGATATCAATCAATTAAATACACATCTACATACAGATTTAAATGTATATGTATACATTATATATATATGTATAATATATAAATGCCTTTAAAAAGCCACCTGACAATGAAAAAGCTAAACACAGTAAAATCACAGTCATGTGTAAAAACATCATTATTTCATAGAAAATGGAATTTAATCAAAATAATTAATTGGTAGTCAAACCATTCAAAATATCATTAAAAATCATTTACAAACCAGATAACCAGGAAAGGAAGGAACAGCTATACTTTTCTTCTTTAGCCATATATATCCTGGTATCCAAATTTTCTTACCCCAGTAACCACTCTGTTGAGTAGAACCAGTCTCCATTTTGTAACAACACTCTACACTATGACCATATTACTAAGATTATTTTGTTTATATAATTTATTTAAACTTTAATTATATTATACATTTTTAGTTAGTGTGGACTTTGAACATTATTAAAAGTTTTACTGTGTGGCTTATTAATAAGATTATTGGTTTGTTACAACCCTAGCCTTGCTGATTAGGAAAATTTGTTGAGTATCAATTTGCCTAGCCTTTACATTATAATTATATTAGGAGAAAAGAAAAAAAAAAAAGAAGAATATAGGCTGTTACGGCAATATAGTTCTTTCAAAGTGCAAGAACTTGTTTTAATGTATAAAGTGGTCCTAGGCTTAACAAAGACCAACTATGTTAATGCCCTGGCTAAACAATAAAAAACATCCTATGTTCATTCCGTACACCTTAAATCCATGTTGAGGAAAGCACATTGGATTGGTATATAAACTGAGCAATGTGCATCTTAATCCCGATGCATTTTGCTCTAAAGAGCTTCAGGGGATTTCTTGAGAATATGAACTGTTCAAAAATAATAATGATATATACAACATAAATATTAAATTAGGGTGATCAAATCAAAAGCTTTTGATACAATATAACAATTGTATGTACATATTCATATTACATGGTAACATCAAATATGCTCGAAAATAATGGGTTGATATTAAATTGAATAAAAATTAACTATCAAAAAACCAAAATGGATTTATATTCCAAAGTAAATTGTATACAAAAATTGCACTTACTTGCTGAATATGAATATATAGTGGATTGGATCATAGGATGTTGAAAAGGGTGCAAAGAGAAAAAACAATGAGTGCGTTAGGACCAAATTGTCCTGGAAGGGACAGTCGGATCTAGATATGAAAGATAGAGAAGCTTGTTTAAAGTTCTGAGAGTTTTTAAATGGGTTTCAAAAGGCATTGTTGTACAATATAAACCACACTGTATACACTTACTCTTTAGTTGGCTGGCTCTCTTATCGCAATAAACCTTAATTAATATGTCTACTAAGTGTGTTCATGATAGTTTGTCTATTGTTAAGGTTTATTGTTTATAATTAATGGGAAGATAGGAAAATTGTCCTGATTCATTAAAGCTCTCCAAGGCTGGAGAGAATACACTTTCAGAAGTGAAGCTGGGTGATCCAGAAAACATGGAATGGATTTTTAAAAATCATTTGCTATTTGCCAGCAAATGTTTTGAATCTTGGACCAAATCAGCTTCACTGATGAAAGTGTATTCTCTCTAGCCTTGGAGAACTTTAATAAATCAGCGCTAATATGTCCATACCACCAGGTTATCGGTATAGGAGAACCTGTACAGTATTAAGAAAGTAAATAAATTTATTAGTAATGAAAAATTAAATTACGGTATTCAAAACTGCAAAAAAAAATTGAAAGTACATTTACATGGGTATTGGTGAAATACCTGAAAATAAAGGTATATATACTGTATATGGGAGTGTGATATATAAGGGATTCAGTATCTATTTTAAAATAAATGTAATGATGTTATGATACATATAGACTCGCTGCTATAAAATTATAGCAGGAAATATGAATGTGTCAAGTTAGTTGGAGAACTACCATGACACATTCACATTCACTCCTAGAGGCGGGGAGTGTGCGAGAGCCACTCCCCCCATACCTCCTTTACCTGCTCGTAATATCGGAGTAAACCTACAGAAGGGGAAGAAGGGGACAGAAGGGGAACTGAAAACCCCCGTGTCACCCCTGGTCAGTGCGTCCGTGATATGGGCGCTCCCGTCCCTCGTAAGGAGGACTGGGATCTAGTGTTAAAGGAATAGAGCACATAAATGGGATAGTATACTGAAATAATGAAAGATTAAATATTCTAGGAAATATCTTATTGGAGACAGTATAGTAAAATAAATTGTGGAAAAAGATGGAAAAGAAAAGAGGTTAAGAATTTGGAGAAAGTGTTTCTACTTCCTCAATGTTTGATATACAACATATATATGTGTTTAATATTTTACAATTACAGATAACAGAGAAAGATTACTAGACAATAAATTGTGACTAGGTTTTGTAGATTTTGATGTAAAAAAAGATACAACTGAGACAATGTTTAACTATTACAAAATGAATACAAATTAGGAGGAGATACTGATGAAACAATGTATGGGTACAACAAAAAAATACAAGCAGTTATTCTTGTCCGTTTTTTAGGTAGTACAGCAATATACATATTTTACATATTAATAATGATGCATAACAGTTATAGGTCCTAGACTCTAGTAAATTAGGTAGTATATATTCCTTTATGGTAATTGGTAATGGTATATGGTAATGCCTATATATTTATTTATACAAAAATATCGGTTCAAATAACAACATGTAAAAGTAATTAGAGTGAATACATGATGGGAATCATCTCAAATTACCCTGATGTGTAAATGGATACATGCTAAATCCTCACAGAAAGATGGATATATAATAAAGTGTCCAATAATCACAATTAATACAAACATAAATCTATCTAATGTGAACTACTGATGTATGAGTACAGTCCTGATGAATATGTGCAATTGAAGGCGTAAAAATCTACAGAAACAGTTGTTAAGCCCTGGAGGTGTTGTAGCATTCAGATTGTATATCTAACGGGTTTCCCTTTGAAATAGGATTTTGTCCCAATCCCCTCCTCTGGGATTGGGAAATGTTTTTAAGGGCTAAGAATGATATTGCTTCCTTGTCAAAATGATGTCGAGTTCCTAGGTGGTAACCAAATGGTTTTGTTATTTTACCAGTTTGTATGGTATACAGATGTTCATAAATTTGTTTCCTAAAGGCTCTTTTTGTCTTGCCGACATAGAAGCATCTGCATTTGCATGTAATCAAATAAATAATACCAGTTGAAGAACAATCCACATAATGGTGTAATTTATGTAATTGTTTGTTTGGGAGTTTGGTAATTTTCTGTTCATTGATCCATCTACACAGGGAACATTTCCCACATTTAAATGTTCCTTGTCTCATATTTTGTGTGTTTTTATATGGATGACCCTGTAGATGGCTGGAAACTAAAGAATCTTTTAGGGATAGGGACTTTCTGAAAATAATACTCGGTTTTGGATTTGGAAGTTTAGAAGAATGTGCCAATGTTTGAAAAGTATAGTAGGAATTTCATTGTGTTGTTTATTGAATGTTGTTCGTCGTTTTGATATAATTCATTTAAACTTTAATCATATTATTAATTTTTAGTTAGTCCTGTGAAAACATTATTAAAAGTTAACGTGTTGCTTAGTAGCATGCTATTTATTTTATTATTTTGTTTCATGCTAAAAACCTTAGCTGTATTGTTTTGTATTAATAATAAATTTACATTTAAAAAGTTATATCAATTTTAAATACTAATCATTTTAATTAAACACATAGTTCCCTGAGCAGAGGAGGAGCATTTAGAAACTGGTGGCCCTGCTCACAGCTTTTCATTCGCTTCCACCTGGGTCCCCAGTTCCAGCCCCTTTCAGTCATAGCACTTTACTGTAGTGTTAATTAAATGTATTTCCCCTTTATTTACAGGTGAATCTTATATATATTCTGCTGGCCATTAGTGAAGGCTGAGATTTGTTTTACTGAGCAAATATTCTTAATCCACTAAAAATGTGTAGTGAGCTGGTAACCTTTCCCAGGATATAGTAACAAAAGAACATTATGGCTTGTGGCAGGAAAGGAACCTCCACAGGTAAGAAGAGTGGGGTGAACTCTCTTCCCACCCTTTAGAAGCTGTGCCCCTGCTTTTAAAGGGTGGGAAGAGAGTTCACCCCACTCTTTACCGGCCAGTACCCAGGCAGAGCAGCTTTCCCCTAACCTCAGAATAACTCAGCCCCCCCTCACAGCTTTGCTCTCACTTGAAGTTCTCAGCTCCCAGATTCATCACAGGGAGGATCTAATATCCACTAGCCCTCAGAATTTGTCCCATATTACTGGATCCAGATTTAGTGTGCTTTCACAGGACCCCCCTGCTTCACCACCCCCTTCTGAGCTTCCCTTGGCAGAAAGCAGGCTGCTTTTAAATCTGGCTACACCTCTGCAAACAGAATTGGCTAAGGTTACTGTGACTATCACCTCTGAGCTGTGTCAAGATTTAGAGAACTTGGGCACTAGAATTGATGTTTTTGAAAAAAAAGTAGACAAGAAGGTTTCAAAAGTTACCAAGAATTCCAAAGAAATCTCAGTTCTGCACAACCAGATTGAGGATCTACAACTTAAACTTGATGACCTGGAAAATAGATCCCGTACAAATAATTTTAGGATCAGAGGCCTCCCTGAATCGGTGAAAGATGTTACAGACGTCCTGAGGCGATTTTTGCAAGGTCTCCTACTGGATCTACCCCACTTTGGATCTAGTACCAGATCTACCCCACTTTGGATCTAGTCCTACTTTAAAATTGACAGGGCCCACAGAGCTCTTGTGGCGCCCAGGCCGGATGGTCCTCCCAGTGATGTGATTGTCAAGCCCCACTATTTCACTACTAAAGAAGCTCTTCTGAAGACAACAAGGGGTCTGGACCATATTGAGATGGGAGGCTATAGGATACAGTTTATTTTAGATTTAACACCCTTTACTATTCAACGCAGGAGGGCACTCAAACCCTTGCTACAAGTTCCTATTGACCACAAGAATAAATATAGATTGACATTTCCTTTAAAATTGATCTTCCAGCTGCAAGGGGAAAAGTTTTTCCTTTTCCTCTTTTGGTGAGGGTGAACAACTCCTCAAGGACTTGGATTTTATCCCGAAGGAAGACGCTCCATCCACGCTAGAAACGGAAGCCTCCACCTCTCTTTACCCACTTTGGAACAAAGTCAAGGCATCTGGCAAACATCATCAGAAGACACCTTAAAAAAAAATTTCTGGACGCTCTCCTGTTGCAGTTTTTATCGAGTGGATGACAATCTGGTGCCCTATTGCTGTGGTAGATATAATGCAGTATTATTTTTTTTTTTTTATATATATATAGAGGCCCCAGGTCTGTTTATATTTCAGTGACTGCTGATATCGCCCCAAGGCGGGGCGTCATTGTTAGTCTTGGTCGAAGCTGTATTTGTTGTTTTAATATACCTCATAGAGTTACCAATTTTGTGGCTGCCGAGCCCATGTCTAACCTATGATCCCATCAGGATAATCTTTTAATGTTGAGCCATATTTCTAATGAGGGGATCATCTGCCACTGTATTCAGATTTGGAGGGCTGAGGGACCCCCCTCGATGTTCGGGACCTTGTTTTTCCCGGGGGTCAGGGTGGGACCCGACCCTCCTTGTTCTAGCACATCATATTCTTGTATTTATACTTGTATTATTCTTCTTCTTTTTTTTTTCGGTTCGCCATGGTTCTTTACACTGACTCCCTCTCCCTAGAGGTAGTTCTCGCAAAGATTTCCACTACGATCACTTCCACACATTGGCTCAATTTACATTACGATTTAATGTCAATTGAGCCACCCACTGTTTCTGCTACTTCCCCCAAGCTAACTTTGCTCTCACATAATGTTCAGGGTCTTAATTCTCTGATTAAGAGGTCCAAAGCGTTCCATTACTACAACTCCCTGAAGGTAGATATCTTAGCTTTGCAGGAAATGCATTTTTCCAACAATTCTGTCCCGAGGTACTTTCATAAAAACTATCCCATATTTTACAACACAAATTCAGATAAGAAGAAATGTGGGGTCCTACTGTGTTTAAGAAAGGGCTTGAATTTTGCGCCTCAAGATGTCTTCAGAGACTAAAGAAGTAGGTTTTTTATGGTAAATGGTTATGTTGGTACCCAGCTAAAATCTGTGGTTTCGTATTATGCACCCGATGAGGGCCAATTGGCATTTTTTCACACCTTACTGAGCAAGGTATGGCCTAAAGTGAAAGGCTCTCTTATCTTGTTAGGTGACTCTAATCTAGCTCTTGATCATATTCTAGATAAAACCAGTTTAAGCAGATATAGAGACCCCCCCAAGATTCATGGCCTCTCTCTTTTATTGAGAAAATATGATCTCATAGATACTTGGCGGGAAACAAACCCATCAGTCAGGGACTACACCTACTTCTCAGCGGCCCATAACCAGTACTCATGTATTGATCATGGTTTTGTCCAGTCCCACATGCTTCCAGGCTTACTAGGTGCCCGAATTTTGTCAACTCCCTGGTCTGACCATGATCCCTTAGCCATATATCTAACGGGCTTTTGCAGGACCCAAGCTGGGTTTAGATGGAGACTTAACAAATGTTTGATCTCCGATCTATTGGTACAAGGAGAAATAGAAAATCTTCTACATGGTTTCTTTCAGATCAATATTTCTAGCGATACATCCCCGGCTATCAATTGGAAAGCCCATAAAGCGTATATTAGGGGTGACTTTATCAAAATAGGTTCCTTACGCAAAAAAGCTTATAATAAATTTATTGATGACCATCATAAAGAATACCACAGGCTACAGCTACAACACAAAAAGGCTCCTCTTTCTGGGCTGAAATCTCAACTGGAAGCCAAAAGCACTGAACTCAATTTAATTCTCACAACTAGTCCAGAGAAATCTATACGTTGGGCACCACATAAATTCTTCCTTGGAAGTGATAAGCCGGGCAGCCTCTTGGTTAGTAAACTCAACCCTAGGTCTTTAACTCACGCCCTCCCCAAAGTTGAGATCAAGGATGGTAGGTTTTCACAACACTCAGAAAAAAATCCCCCAGTTTTTGAGGACTTTATGGCCATCTATACAGTTCCAAAGACTCAATTTCTCAAGATGGAATTGATGAGTTTCTTTGAAGTCTTAACTTTCCCAAATTAAAATCTAAGCATAAAGAGATCTTGGAAAAGCCATGTACGACTAAGGAATTAGATGGCGTTTTTAAATTTCTTAAAATGGGCAGCTCATCTGGCCCGAATGGCTTTTCTAATTTGTACTACAAACATTTTGTTCAATTTTGGCTCCACATTTGGTTGATTATTTTAATTTTCTGAGGGAGGGGCACCCTCTCTCGGGCAATGCTAATAAAGCATTTATAAGTGTGATTCCCAAGCCAGGGAAAGATGCTTCGGAGGTTGACAATTATAGGCTGATTTCCTTGATTGTGACCTTAAACTCAAGACAAAGATTCTTTTAATTTGATTGGGCTCCTTCTTAGGGTCTTATATCCATCCTGACCAGGTGGGCTTCATGCAACACAGACAGGCCCCTGACCAAACGAGAAGGGCAATTGAACTCATATCAGTAGTGAACTCCAACTGGGACGGGGGACGTCAACGTCAGGCAATGCTAATTTCCCTTGATCTCTAAAAGGCCTTTGACAGTTTTACCTGGAATTATCTGTTTAGGGTACTTTCCAGTATGGATTTTGGCTCCAATTTTACTCATTTGTTGCTTGCTCTCTATGATTCCCCAGAAGCAAAAATATCGCTGAGGGGTTCTTTTCTAATGGTATCCCGATTAGAAGGGGGACCAGACAGGAATGTCCGCTATCTCCCCTCCTGTTTGCCTTGACAATCGAACCATTACTGATAGCCATGCACAACGACCAAAATATTAAAGGAATTAGGTGTGGTCCGGTTGAACACAAATGCGCCCTAATTGCTGTCGATATATTGATGTTTGTCACTTCCCCAACTACCACCATGCCCAACCTCTTTAAACTTTTAGATTATTTTTCTCAATGCTCAGGACTACAGGTAAATAAAGCCAAATCCCAAGCCCCTCATATAAATATTCCCTTAGGGTTGCTAGCAGCTATCAAAAGCAAATTTGATATGAGCTGGAGTGATGACTCCATCCAGTACTTGGGTATCCAGCTGTTCCCCTCCTACAACAGTCTTTACAGGCTAAACTACACTCCTTTGCTCAGGAAACTCTATGCTAACCTTCAGTGGTGGTTCAATTCACCCCCGTCATGGCTGGGGAGGATTGCTGCCGTCAAAATGAACCTACTTCCCAGGCTACTTTATCTATTTCACACTCTTCCAGTTCAGGTCCCCCTGAAGGAGATTGTACTCCTCCAATCTAAAATAATGAAGTTCATCTGGGCAGGCAAAAAAAGCAGAATCCGCAAAGATACTCTATTTGCTCCTAAGCAAATGGGTGGTTTGGGAGTCCCTCATCTTAAATACTACTATGTGGCGGCACAGGTGGCGCAACTGTCATTGAGTACCTTGCACGTAGCCCAACCTCAATGGGTTGAGATCATCATACCATGAATCATGGTAGTTTCACAGGTTCTATAGAAACTCTAATGTGGCGCAAGAAACAGCCAAGATGGATTAAAAAATGCCCTGCTCTGTCTCACTCCATCCAGCTATGGAATAAATACTGCAATCATCTAAAGTTATCTTTCCCACACAAAACTCCAACTCCACTTTGGCCCGATTTTCCGCCAGGCCAGCACCTAGAAAATTTTAATTGGTGGATCTTAAAGGGCTTTAGAAGAGTGAAAGGTTTTATAGATGTTACATCAGTATTTTCTTGGGATTTTTTAACCAGTAAACACGAAATCCCACCAACGGAACATTTTCGTTATAGACAATTGATTTAGTTTAGCAACACAATATTCAGACAGGCCCCGAAACCCATGCGATCCTCCCCATTCGAAAGCACTTGCTCATCTATAGCCTCCACAAGAGGCCAAATTTCTGTTATTTATTCAGCCTTACTCTCCCCTCCTGGTAAAGTTAAATATGTTGTTGTTGATGTATAATGTTAGATTGAGAAGCTGAACTGGGTATAACATGGGAATTGGAGGACTGGTATCTAAGGTCTCCTTAAACTCTGCTTTTGTGGAAGCCAACTATAAAGTCATGCTTAGATGGTATCTCATTCCAGACTGGCAAAAATGTTCCCATCAGTCTCCCCTTTATGTTTTCGGGGCTGCAATTTTGGAGGTTCTATGCCTCATATCTGGTGGTCCTGTCCGATTGCTAGGGAATTCTGGGACAAGGTATTTACCTTGATTTCTAAGATTTTACAGCGTGAGATTCATAGCACCCTGGAGGCAGCCTTATTCAACAAATTGACCATGACCCTTCCCAGACCGGCGATGAAATTGACTACGATGATTTTACACAGAACATAGATAGTGATCTGCATAAAGTTACTCACAGATATAGTGAAGTCTTCGCCCCAGCTTCTCATACTTCCTCTATTCCCCCTTTCCTCCCCTTATTGTTGGTTGTTCTCTTATGTATACAATTGAGACACAATTTTATGCTACAACAATGTTAAAACATCTATCTTAATCTAAACAATCTTTGATTGTTTGATTGTAACATCTAAACAATCTTTGATTGTTTACTACTGTTTTTATGACAGTCTTTATTTTTGACTGGTCTGGACTTTTGTTTTCCTATATACATATTGTATCTGTCTCTGTTCACCATTTGCAATGTCTTGGTTATTTTTCCTTTTTTAAAAAATTTAATAAAAATATTGAAATACAAACTATGCTATCTCTGTCAGTTTTACAAAACAAAAATGTTATACCCCAATTTCTTGGGGGGGGGGGGGGGGGGGGGGGGTTATTATTTATTTATTTCATTTTAGAATGTGACTTTGGTTGTCATACAGATTTTCTCTCCCCAGAGAGAAAGATTATTTAAACTCTCTAGCAACCAAAAACCTAGGTAGGTTTTACCTGCTGCAAATTAATCGAATAGGAAGATCAGACTGATTAACAGAATAGCGAATTCCAAAATGTTCCATCATCATTTTTTTCTAAATTAAACTAAACACTCCTATGTAAATTATGCAGTTTACAATCTTCATTTTTGCATTCAAGACATGGATGGGTTTTGAATAAGGCTTTAAAGAACATTTCTAGCTGAACCAGGATAGTTCTGATTAATGCTTCATCATTCCCATATGCCTAGGAAAGATTTATAATAGCAGTTTGTAATGTATGTGGATCCATTACAAATTGCTTATCCCTGCATAGAATATTCACACTTTTAATGTATTTCATGACATTGGGTTAATGTTCATTATCACTACTATTGCATCCATATTACACCTGCAAGAATACATGTACTTAAAAGAGTATGACAAAAAGCAACTGGAACAGTAACATTTTTGTTTCTTCTGTATTCCTTCTGGATGCATTTACACTAGAAGGTACTGAGTCTACTAATCTGTGCATTGATGCAGTCACATTGTCTACAGTTTAGCCATATGTACAACTTTCATTCCAATAATTGGCACATATATCAACCTTGTCCAATTGCTATCACATATTAAATTATGCATAATTATAAAATGTATTGGGCATCACTATGGATGAGTAATTCTGAGATCAGATCACCCAATGTTAAGAAGGAAAATTCCTAGGTACCTAATTTGCAGGTGCACAGACACCTTACAAAAGTACTATGTGATAAAAATCCAGGGCCCAGACAAAAAAAATTATTTACAGCAGAAAAAGCAACAATATGTAGATTATGTTACTATGAAAGTTGAGCTAAACAATTGAGTTTAGTAGTTAGACTGAACAACTAAGTAAAAAAAAAAATCACACAAAATGCTTCAAAACACTCTATTGTTTATTGGTTATGAGATTATTTATTGTATTTAATTTTCTCCCTATATGAAATTATAATTTTGCATTTTGGACAAATGTTGACATCTTGATATAAGCATTGTTTACCTAAAGAATGGAAATGGAGCAAGCACGGTGAAAGATGGAAGAACATGCTTATAATGCTTTCCTAAAGGATTTCAAAAGGTTCACAAAATGTGTAAAATACTGGTTTATTATTTTCTTTTCCACATGATTAGATAACTGAACTCAATAGTCACAAGAAAACCTCCTTCTGGTAGGTATATTTATTGGGCCCACTGGGGGCTTTTCTCTGGACCTCCGATGGGCTATTTCACTCCTGACAGTCCGTGTTACAAGAGTCTGCCAGCACATGTGCACAGAAAACTGTACACAGGACAGTAATCACGGAAAGCAAGTTGTGCAATTAATGCGAACACTTGCCAAGAACACTTCAGATAACAAAGGAAAAGAGGACTTAAATATTACTTTGGATCTAGTATTTATATATTCATTTTCAAGGCAGCTCAGTGGTTGTGTTGATGTCAAAGAGAACTAGGAAACATACACAGTCAAAGTTGAATATATCTGCACAGTATGAATTAAACAAATGATATTTGGATTTCAATGTATATCAACATTCTGAATTATTAATGACATATATGTGTTATGTCTTAGTTAAATAAAACCTATGATAATCAGCATCACAGATCACAGCAGTCCACCCAAATCTATAATCAGAAAATAGTACAGAACATAATTAATGTGTTTTAGAATAAGATGAAGAATACAGTCCAACAATGCAAATGGTGTATGAGATATGTTCTCAGAAGCAGTGTGCAGTTAACAATGTCCTGAATATAAAAATTAAGGAAATTAAGTAAATATGTATATGAAGGGTGACCCATGACACTGATGAGGAGTGTGCACCAGTGGCTGGCTGACATCTGCATTTCTTGTGCATGGAACATTAAACTTCACTACAGAGAATATAATTTATCCTTCTAAAATATGTGCACACGTAGGAAAGAGTAGAACCGCACATGCAAAGAGTACAGTTACAGCCAGACAATGCACAGCCCTCAATACAGAACAGTGGCGGTGCAAGGAAAGACGTAAAGGATTTGTTGTTGCATAGATATGGCAGTCTTAAAGAGACATATATTATGCAGGACATGAGAAATCTCTAGTATAGAGAAAGTTAAAGAACTGCCTATTAGGATATGTGCTTCTATAGAACAGGAGGAAACGGCATAGCAACATCCCCTCCTACTCCATAAAGTAGATTTTTTTTTGTAGGTTTAGTAAATAGGGATGACTTTTGTAAACACACGTCCCTGATTGGTCCCCATCCTATATTACTTCCAAATAAAGTTTATAATTCAAGTATTTAACATTTAATTAATGTCTTATTGTTTGCAATTGCTAATTGCAAAAGCTGATTTTTTTCAACACAGTCAGGGACAATTTCTTTATCATTTTCAACACATATTGATGAAGACAATATGTAAAGGATTCCCCTACAAGACAAGAGGGCTCCCTTCCCAAAATACATCCATAATACACTTATCACTCAAGAACTATAGCTTTCTTTACTCCAGTTTTGATTATACACCAAAAGAGTGATCTCTTTCTTAACCAGACAAACGGTATTTACTAAATTAACATGAAACCAGAGGTGGATCCACCATCAAAGCAGCCCACAGAGCTGCTATACAGGTGGAGGGAATGTATGGCAAAATGCCATGTAGCTCTCTTTACCTGAAATGCTATGTCCAATAATTAGAAACTTTGTAATAAAAATGATCACCCACTCATCATGTTCCAGCCTTGACATTACTAAGCTAAGCTAGACTCATTAGTATCTGTGAATCTACCACTGACCAGCTTCGTGTGTCTGCTGTACCAAAAAGTACATATGTAAATCATGTAACACTAATGGCCATCCATGAGCAGACTTTCAGGCTTCAACTGCCTCCTTTACATATGTAACTGCTAAAAGACAGAGATAATTTAAAGCATACTTTCATGGTCCACATGGCCATATATGTTACAATCTAAATGTACAACTTCCTTTGCTGCTACCATCAACCATATAGAGCAGAGTTTGGTTTAGAAAGGCTCTCATATCATAAAGTTTTGATAACACTAAAGAAAATCAATCAATCTTTGTAGAATCAGATTGGAAAATAACAACACCCATACATGTCACAATGAACAAATGTAAAGGGGCCCATTTTTTCCACTCACCCTCAGTGTAAAGGAGCCCTTCTCTATTGAAAAACATTGTGAAGAGGGCCTTTATCTGTTAACCACAAGTGGGGCCTTTTCTTGTCACCATCAGAAGTAGAGATGCCTTCTTTTCTAACTACTAGGGTAAAGGTACAGTGTAACTGGTGTATTTGCATTGATAGGAGCACTCAGCTGACCACTACGGTACAGGGGTCATTTGCACTGATTACAAGGGCTTTTACACAAACTGCATATTTACAGTTTTGTACAATTCATGAATAGCAGCCTAAGGTCTTCACAAAGTGATCCAAAAAAAAGTAAAAAAAAAAAAAACCATTACCCACTTTGTCCTGGGTTCTTGGAGATGCCACAGCTCCATCCTGTGAACTGAAATTCCACAAGAAGAAGAAGATTTGACTCCTAGGGCTATTCTCATAAAATATTCAATATATTATAGCAATGCTGCAATGAGCCTTATATATATATTTGCTCCAACTGTCATTGTTTAGGATCACCTACACTGCCATCCAATATAACATTTATAGTAACCACCAACGTAGAGGGGGCTTCTATACTGACCACCAACTTAAAGGAGTCATATTTATTGACTGCCAGTTTCTCTGGGCATATACACTGACCACAAATGTAAAAAATGTCTGCCAGTGTACTCAAATAAAAAATGATTTTATTAGAAGGGGTATTTTGAACCTGCAGAAGGCATTTTACAGATGTAAAACCAAAGCCAAAACTATGGAAATATTGGTAATAGTTAGATTTTCTGTCAAATTTGAAAGCTGTGTCTTATTCCTGTACTGGTACACACAATATTACTGTCTGCTGAACTTGCTATCATAAGCCCCCAGTGGATTTCTACAGGAAAATAAATGGAAAATGAACTTCAGAACTCCAGAAAGAGAAAAAGCAAGTGCAGCTCACAATTCCCTGGATGCCAGCCTGTCAGCATGCAGACAACAATAAAATCAAACTGGGTTTATAATCTCTCCCCGTTCCAAAATGTAATAAAAAACTGTTTGGGCTGTAGTTCTATTGAAATGTAATAGAACTAATAAAAGGTTGATTAGCTGCTGTGTGTAAAATACAAGTAATGTGAGAGCTTTTATCATAAAGTGCAATCCCTCACTGGGCTAATGTTTGCTGCATCATTTCAGTTTGAAAAGTGAACAGCTAAAACTGATCCTGTCAAACAAGGAGCATTACCTGGGAACACATTGCAGGTGGGAATGGCTCTCTTGTGGCCATTGTCTAACTGTAAAATAATGTGGTTCTTTACTTCTTTTTATAAAAAGTCCAAATTATTCACACAAAATGAGGGATGTGTTGCAAACAAAATTATTCTTCATGAAGGGCACAAATACTCTGCCATCCATAAATCTAAACAGAATACAGTACATCTGAATACACATACACACACAAGTAAAAGAAAAATTGCAATTCGGTGTTTTTTCATGCATTTTCATGTAAGAACAATCAACATTTCCCAGCATTTAGACACTTAGCAAGACAAATCAGACACAAACACCACAAAGCAAAGCCATATATTTCTGTTCTAATCACCATAAGCCAGAGAACGATAACATAGCCATGGCCATATTTACATCAGCTGCTGTCCCAGGCACAAGTGAATAATGATTCTGTTTTGTCAAAGGTCTTTTAATTGCCATACTTGTAACAGAAACATTACAATGACAGTAATACCAAATAAATATAATGGTAAAGGATAGTGGAAAATGGCTCTAACCAGTAAAAGATATGTGACCACAGGGACAGTATTAATGGCCTTCTTTGTTTAGCTAAGCTGCCTTTGTCAAATACCCTGAAGTGTTGCTGAATACCACTAAAGGAGCATAGCTTTGTGCATAAACCTAGTCCCAACCTTACTTATTTCTGCTGAAGATATCTCTTGGTATAAACAAAACTGCCTTTTGACAATTCATTCCAAGGGAGACTGCAAATACATAACAACTTCATGTTACTTAAACTGAAGATGGTGGTGTAAGTAACCTTTCCATATTGACCTGTTTTGTGTGTATTGCAGACCCCTTCTTTAGCACATACAAGCCTGGTCCCCCATTGTAATATCTAGCTAGATAACCAGAAACTGCTTGGACATGCTTCCTAAGCTGCCATTCAATAATAAACATTAACCTTACAGGGCTTATCTTGTAGTATAGAAATTACTTATTTCACTTGTGATAATCTTTAGTGTGTCTACGGTTTCTTTAATGATCATCAAGTGTTGTCAAAATGTCACAAAATGCAGCCTGTGTACAGTAATTTCTTGCAGGTCTGCAACACGTGTGTTGTTTCACCACCCTTAAATATTTGCAAATATGTACCAGGCGATAGGAAAGCTACAGTATCCCTAGTAATATAAATATTTGGGTCCTTTGTAAATGACAGTAAACTATTGGTTCTACAAATGTAGGTTTTCTTGTATATTAGTATGTAAGGATGTTAATTACTATTCCAAATTGAGTGCCCTCTTACTAGGATCTCCTGTAGAACTAAATCAGAAACCATTATCGTTTAATATGACAGCACGTCAAGTGTACAAAAGTGATCTCAGATTGGTGTGTGTGTGCATTACTGAAACTTATTGGTATTTACAAATTAATTAATGTAGATCATGTAAGAATGTGGTTTTAATCAATGGTTTAGACATTTGCTCTTTTGAGCTTTGCTTAAGGGAGCAAAGTGTCTAGTGCTAGTAACATTGGTCACTAGAGAGGTCTGGTTACTGGGTTCTTGGCAGTAGCCTTGTCAGGCCAGTACAAAATATGGGGGACAACAATGTTTGTGATCAATCTGTAAAGTGGAATTGTTTTAGGAATAGGTTACCCCAGTTCTTCTATATGAGAACAACTATAAAACGTTTATCATAGAGAACTATGTGGTTTTATCTACTAATATTTTTAAGAGCCCTTATACTGCAGCTACCTGAAATTCTGCGTCAGCAGTGATGTGTGAACATTCCGTAAGCTGTGTGCAATGTAAATAGGATTTTCACATACAAGCAAACAACAGCTCTGTATTTAATGACTGCATGCTACCTTAAATAAACACTTCATTAACACCATAAACAGTACTACATAAGCCATAGGTTTATATATTTTTACAACATAAAAGACATGGGACATTCATACATCTGAATGACAGGAACACACACATTTACACATATATACAAATATCTACGTTTATATACATGTGTGTATATTTGTTTTTTTCTTCTAAAGACTGCAAACATTTCTGATATTATTTGTATGATACTGTTTATAGGGCATTGCTTTTTCTTTTTACCTTTTATCTTTTGTTGCCATATTCAGCCAAAATAAAATAGTGTGGACATAGTAGTACTATCCTAAAATGAGATAATGCTGCTTCCATAACTTGTCAATAAGGCCATGCCAGATCTACTTCCCACTTTTTGCATCATTTCTAGCTTTTCAAGCACTGATAACATTTGAGAATGATTTTAGTATCATTGAATAGGTCAGTCATAGTAGGTACCCCATTCTCATTCTTCCTTTAAATGTAACAAGTAAAATCACTTATAAGAATAAACTAATAGTATAAAACAACTGAATATAATTTTTTTTTTTTTACCAGGGCAGAGGAGAATGATTATGTTCCGTATAACCAAGAAGCAACAGGATACAAAATCTTGTAAAATCTAACCAACCACCTGTGTCTGATACAGTGTGTTTTTCTCTTGCAAATATGGATCTGTGGACATCAAATCATGCACCCTGAGGTTAAAATGTATAGAAGCTATCCAGATGATTTTGCTGCATCAGGTGACATCCATGTTAATGGGAACCCTTCAGACTGCTGCAGACATCCCCAGCTGACCAATCTTAGGACAAGTGACAATCATGTCATGTGTGTATTTTCAATTTATTGTTTTTGCTTGCTTGGTAATAAGCTGGCACTGAAGGTGTCTACCCTGTCAATCCACAATTACATTATCGGACCTGTCTTGTTGATCCCAGCTTGCAAGAATATTGTAGGATCTTCTAAAAGAAAGAACCTTAAGAGGGCAGAATGAGCTTACATATCTGATAGCCCCCAAAGCATATGGCCAGCTTAAGGCAAGGAACATTAAAAAAAAAACTGTTTTATTCTTTATCAAAGCCCAGCGGAATAGAAAAAGTCCTAGTTAACCAGAATCTGTGTGAAATATTTTCTCGTTTACACTCTCTTGAAATTGAATTTTTTCCTAATAGAAAACTAAAATTAAATACACTGGTAGAAAATAAATGTAATATTCTTGTGTCACTGAAAAGAACTGATGTTGACTTTACACCACCAACAGCCGTGGCCGCCTTCTATTCTCCAGCACTGCAGTCAGCTGTCCGATCCATCTCCCCTCCTGCCGCTGACAGGTCTATGGACCTCACTATCCTCTGACAGCAACACTGTAATTGAGGAAGGCTAATGATGGCTTGTCCATGCTGCTCAATACAGCACAAGGGAAAAGTTTAATCAATGAAAGCACAGAATTTGGCTCTCTGCAGAACAGGGTCAATGATGTGATTATACAAGCAGCAGTTTCAGCACCGAAGAATAATACTACAACATAAACCACACAATAGTGTACTGACCTCACCACTTGCTCCAGGAAGAGAACGAGTTACTGTGTTCTCTAACAATAGACAAATGGATTAGCATTACAAGAGGTGAGTGCAAGTCTGCTGCATTGCTCTTTCTGGCTGCAAATGCTTGGTTATATCACTGATCATCTTAACTATAACATCTGCAACCCTAATACATATACATATAGTTAAATAGTGCTTCCTATTTCCAGTGACTTCATCAACATGAAGTCACTATCAGTCATTTTAAATAATATGTACAGAGTATTTAATAAAGGTATAAACATAAAGCACTTTTAGCATGTTACCCTTAGGTATTATTAGATCTAGGGTGAACGGACACTGAGGGGCTTCGAGGCAATGCCTCCACTCCCTTTGTAGTGATTATCCTTTGTGTTGGGATCACATCATTCTTCACCTACCTGTAGCTTCAAGTCTGGACAGGTGGTTGGTTGTAGACTGATCGGAAGAGCTGAAGGTCCTTCTGGGTTTCTTGGATGAAACAGAGATGGTCTCTAAAAAATAGTCTTTAAATTCACAGCAGGGTATTAATATTCCTAGGAGTAGAAAATAGTCAGAGGTCCTTTCTATGGTTCAGATGAAAGGCAGAAGATGCTTTACCTGCCTGTACCTGTGATCGCAGTCTCCGATGCAGGTGGTTTTCACTGGCTCCCACCGACTGTCTATGAAGTAGCCGGGACTGTACTGTAATATATATCCACAGGCCAGCCAACCACATGTGCTGCTCCTAATACACACCTCCCAACTCTGGGAGGCTCTAGATGAACACTCACCTAGTTCATAGCAGTCCTAGCAAGCAACAAGTCTCCTGAGCTCCCAACATCATTCTGCAGGCACAAGCACACATAATTACTCCTTCAATATGTGCACACATACATCTTGCAGCCTCTTGTGTATACATCTATAATTATATGTGTCTCAGAATAATCTTTTTATGTATTTAGTTCCACTAAGGAACTCCCTTTTGCTAAATTTAGCATTGAAAACAAAGGTCAAATGACATCTTGAATGTGATAAAAAGTAGATCAGTGCTTGAAGGAATCTCTTGTGATCCTGCACAGGGCAGTGGTCATCAAAGGGTTAACATATCCTGCCATGTGTAGGACAAGCAATAACACAGCAATAATAAATATCATTTTCTAGCCTCCTCTACCTGGTGCTGTCCTCGCCTGTAGGTGCCACCTTTCCTTCTCCTGTACAGTCCTTTGTAGGGGGCTCATCCAATCTGAAGACCCCGACATCATGCTATGATACAGTAACCAACCCCTGGGGGATCCGAGCTCTGCCATTCATTCTGCCACGTGCAGTAAGGGGCTAGACTAGCATGTATGCATTGTGCGCCATCTAGTGTGTAATGTGAACATTACAGTATCTCTTTTCAATAGCATATATACCCAAGTCAGAATCACTGGGCACATGCTGATGATGTCACGTGTTACTGTCTAAAAAAAAGTATGTAAACCCTAAAAGTGAACCATTCTTACTTACTCTATTTTGTCTGGTAATTATACCATTAAAGTATTTTAGTATATATATTTAATAATTTCATAAAAATCAAATCTGTTGATCATGGAAGAAGTTTGGAGCTATTGTGTGCACCACAGAACAATAGAACAATTCTTGGCCAGAAGTTGTTAGGGATTCCTTGAGCTGTGGCTGATTGATCTCCCATAAAATTGTGCCTGCAGAGTTCTGGGACCGATAGCCAGCTGCATGAAACTAGAGACTTCTTTGTCTGTGGCATTCAGACCACTAATACATAGCTGGCATTCTTCTTATGGGTGACCAAGGCAAAAAGCATTCTTTCAATTGATTGATTGTATCACTCAAACATTATTTTAAGGGTTCCTCAGGAGGAAGAAGGTTGTGAAAGGCTGCTGTAAATAAGAATGTTGATGGAGGCTCTGCGCTCCCATTTAGTGCAGCAATCAAGACTTAAAAGGT
This sequence comes from Pyxicephalus adspersus, assembly GCF_032062135.1. Lineage (NCBI taxonomy): Eukaryota > Metazoa > Chordata > Amphibia > Anura > Pyxicephalidae > Pyxicephalus > Pyxicephalus adspersus. The sequence continues at coordinate 55,744,502 of NC_092860.1, forward strand.
GTTGCACTTAAAAAGAAAAACAAGCAAACAAAATTTTTACTTTAAATAAAAGGGTTATCTACCCTTTAATGTAAAGTAAAAATTCTGAGTTTAGGTACGCTTTAGGCTACAAGTCTTAGTAAATCTTAGTGTTCTCCAGTTGTCCTAGGAGAATGTACAGATGTGTTTTACTGTGATATTGGGGATGGCATTAATTCCTGATGCCCCCTTTAAATATAAAAAATTGTCTTGTGTTTGTTTTAAAACAGACCAGGGTCATAAATTTCCCCTTATCAGATATTTCTTGATCTGACAACCAGCATCCTTCCAGACGTCTAGTTTACAACACCCATTGTAAAAGTTGGAGTTTTGTGTCTCCAGGTGTCATAAAACTCGGATAATGCTAATAGAGTGGCCTCTGATTGAACTCTGAGCTGTATTCAGAAACCCATTTATGAATAACCTTTATATTTGTAATATACCATTCAGTATAATGTAGTAGTTGGCTGATTTGTAGCTGGATCGTTATGGTGAGCATTTTAGGACAAAAAGCGCCTCAGGAAAGCCTGGAAACCATGGTCAGCCCGTTCTGATGAACCATAAGTCCCATACATTTTGTGGTGATTAATAATCCAGGGGTTGGTATTTAATAAAACCTGTACTTATGGAAATATTAATAATGGCTATAACAGGGGCCTCTTGGGAGTGTCTACAAGCAATATAATCCATGTGGGGACAGCCCCCACCCTGCTGTCATTGCTGTTGTTGGCAAGTAAAAAGCCATGTAAGTCTAGCAGTGGGAGCTCTCACTGATTCCATCTTGTTGCTAAGGACAACGGCACTGACACATTGAGCACTGCAGGGAGCCCAGTGACTCTGGCTAATAACTTGGACTTTACACAGCAACAAGGCAAACCAACTCTACCTAAGTATTATTTCACAGTTTTCCCTTTTCTGTTGTTGCTATAATTCTGTTATTGTTCTTAGATTAGTCTTTATTTTTCTGTATGTGTTTATGCACTGTTTTTGTAGGTTTTTAATTATTAAACACTATAAATAGTGTAAGCTGAATCTCTGAATGGTCTAAGTAGAAATAGTGTAACTTGCTAACCCGAAACGCTACTATAAACATTGTGATTGCTGAGACATCCTTGTCTGGAGTGGCAGCCTAAAGAAGCAGAAGTATAACTGCAAGGGTAAGGGTGCGTGCTTCCATCTAAGCATGTGGTGACAACCTACCTGTGATGGTGTGTTGGGCAAGGGGTAACAGAGTGGTAACCTTGCCCCATGACAGCCCCTCTCCAGCCTGCTGGTGCATAGACCGTTGCTGAGCGTGGTGGACAGTCTATGCACAGGGGTGTGGGCTGAGAGAGAGCGTTCGTCACATTTACCTGTGCAGCACAAAAATTTTAAGGAAAAAAATAAAAGGGAAAAGCCCCTCCTCTTCTGTCTTGATCGCTGCGGTGATCAAGACTGAATAGGAATGCAGAGCCTCCCAGGATACCTACATCACACATTCTTGGATTCCCTGGCTGCTCCTGCGCATGCCCGAATTCAGGCATGCACAGAAGGAGAATTTTTTTTACATTGAGGGGAAAGGAATGGGGGGTTTTGAGGGGTTATTTTTATCTTTGTTTTGTTTTTTTTTTAATTTTTGAGTTTTTTCCATTGTTAAACCACATGCTAACATAAGTGTATAATCACTGTGTGCATATTACATTACAGGCCTTCCATGCTAAAATATATAAGTTGGAAAGATGGCCTCTGAAATTGATGGTTAGTGTGAGGAATGTCACTCTTAATCTTTATAGACAGGTAAAAAGGTCATTGGGGGCCTGCTGGTGGCATTAGACTCAAGAACTATGCAAGCACCATCAGATGGGAGGACAGTCCTCCACAGTTCAAGAAAGCTGTGGCAACCTCTGGAGGAATCTTAAAGTTGTGCAGAACCATGGCTAAGTTTGGTTGTATTACAGTCTTGTATGTAAATGCAGAGTGACACAGTGATAAAACCAATTCAAAGAAAAAAGTAGCTATATTTTAAAGCTACATTTTTCAACATTAAATATTTCCTGTGCAGATCAGCAAACTAAAGCCTGTGTCCGATGGGCTAAAATGGTCTTTTTCCAGTGTTGGTCAGCAAATCAAAGCCTACACCAGATAAGATAAAATGTACAGACCTTCTACATTTGTCATATAGATAATCCTATTGACTTCTTGCTTTGGTAATATATTTAGGTGTATAAATACAGTGACAGTACATCAGTTTAGCCATGCTGGACATCAGAGTAAAAGGTTTTCATGCACTGTAACATTATTACAGGTTTACCAACCTGAATACTTAGCATTATGCTTTTTTATTGTGCTGTATATGTTTTGTCCCCATGGAATTCCTGACTCTGAATATAAGAAGCAGCATTTACCGTACTCCTCAGAGTAGAAGCTATTTCCTTCTTTTTTTCAGCGCCAAACAATGTTCGGTATGTGGTAATAGTGTTAAATACGATAAACACCATTACTGATTGGTAGTCTGGCAGATACAAAGAAAACACACATAATACAGTATGCAGTATTGTGGAAAGTATTGAACATTTACGTCTGCAGATCATAGCTGTAGATACTTTATAATTCAGTGTGTGTTATATTTTGCACAAAAAGAAGTAATGTATATGACTGGTATTACATATCACACCTTTTTTAGAAGTGTTTATTCTATTCCCTGTTGAGTTGATTGAGGTTAACAAAGAATTGTAGATGGTATTCCTTCTCACATGAGGGTGGAGGCTAGACAACTTCCAAACACAATGTTAGCAACATTTTAAGAGCTGATCATTCTGCTCCAGGTTTAGATTTCTAGCCATTTCTCCCCACCTTTGCCTCTTTTTATTATTGCCTCCCATCCCACTGTCCCAGCAGCACCACAGATCTGCAATAGGCTAGGAGTAGAACAAAAAAAAAAGGTTAATGTATGAGCAATACCATACCTGAATGCCAACTGAATTCTTATTCTGTTTCTAACACAACTCTGCCACCAGCTTAAAATGCAGATAAGAAGCACAGAAAAATATTTTACAAGTTTACTTGCAATGTTTTTCCTATTCCTCTGAACTTGTTAGGGAATTGGCTGACAATGCTGTCGTCTTATCTCTGTTTTCCTGAGTATGTCTAATTACTGTTTATGCCAAGCCAGCTATCTCTTTATTTTATTTAGTAGCCAAGAAAGGGAGTCAAGAGGTATGCTAAGGCCACTTGCCCAAGATTGGCAAACTGCACCGTATAGTAACATCTTTGCAAATGTTGCTCTTGTAGTTTTGGTTGCAGTGCAGTTCATCCTCCAGAGGAGGAAAAGCAACCACATGACCAAAAGACAAACATGTCTCTTCCAGGAACTGCAAGTGTCTGTTGGCAGCACATAGTAGCAGTCTTACTGCTCTTGGATGTCCATGCAAAGGAGGCTTTTTCAAGTAAATAACATATATAAAATATATATTGCATGCACATAAAATGATATGGGGAAATTGTTGTTGAAATTAGTGGTATGGCTACAGGATCTCCATAGGCACACGTTGAGCATTTATTATGGTATATCAGTCATGTGGACACCAGTTTTATGCCTGTGGACAAGTGAAAACAGAAAGGATCTGAGATAGCTGGCTTAGGTATATATCTTGAGGAAGCCTTCATCCAAAGTTTCAGGGTAGGCATTAAATATGACACATCTGCATTGGTGCCTGTAGGAGGGAACCTTACAACTTTAATGTTCACACAAAATTCCTACTGATGCAATCTCCCCACAGCAGCTGAAAAGAGAAAAGACAAAAAATAGAAAATGTGTTTTTCTTTATGAGTTTTTCAATATCATTGGCCTCACAAATGGAACTTTACCATAATAACACTATTATATATATATATATATATATATATATATATAATAAATAAGCAAGGAGTGTCCAGAAAAACATCTGAGCTGCCATTTTTAACCTCTGTTTGTACAATATGGTACCTGGCTGCATTGCTTAATTTCTGGCTTTCATATACCACTGCTGTAGAACTAGTATGCAGAGCTGAAGTTCCTATGACATTGTTTGTTGCATACTTCTTCCTGGTCATTGACCCATAAAGTGTTTAGTGATGCTATCTGTTATACTATAGTGGATTTGTGCGATAGTACATATTTTAAATTATGCATTGTATCCTTTACCAACTACTGTGAAAACAAGCAAAATTCAACCCCTTCATGTCCAAGGGTAGCCAAGACATTTCTTGACCCAAATAGAGACAGAACAGTTACAGTGAAGAATCCCTTCCTTATGCTGAGATTAAACTTAATTTCCTCCAGATGCAAAGAGCTCCCTCTTGTCCTGTGCAATGACCTAAAGTGATTAATTGTGAAGCAAGTTCTCTATATATTTACAGCAAGGAAATAAGTATTGAACACATCAATGTTTTTTTTCAGAAAATGTATCTTTAATGGGGCCATTGACATGAAATTTATACCAAATGTTGGTATAAATCCATACAAATAAGTCTAAATAATAGTAATGGTTAATAAAGTGGAATGGCACAGGAAAGTAGTATTAAACACACTTTATGAAATGTATTTAATACTAAGTAGAACAGCCTTTTTGGTAATGACAGCTTCATAACACCTCCTATATGAAGAAACTAGTCGCATGCATTGCTCCGGTGTGATTTAGGCATATTCTTCCATACAAACTGGCTTCAAATCTTGCAGGTTCTGGGGCCTATCTTATGAACTCTTATCTTCAGTTCTTTCCACAGATTTTCTATTGGAGAGTTTCCTTGGCTGTGTGTTTGGGATCATTGTCTTGCTAAAATGTCCACCCTTATTTCATCTTCAGCAGCCTGATACATTCTTATGAAAAATGTCCCGGTACATTTCTCCATTCATCCTTCCTTCAAATATATAAATTCAGTCAGTACCAAAGGCTGAAAAAGGGCCCAAACCACAAAGTTCCCGCTTCCCTGTTGGGATGGTGTTTTTGAGTGATAGGCAGTGCCATTGCTGCACTAAACATGCGGTGTGCAATGATATTCAAAGAGTTCAATTTTGGTCTCATCTGACCAGACTATGTTCTTCCAGTATTTCAATGGTTTGTCCAAAAATTGTGCAGAAAACATTAAACAAGCTTCAACAAGCCTTATCTTGAATGGAGTCTTGAGTGGCAAGCAAATCAGCTGAGTGCTTTACTTATTGTTTTCTTTAAAACAACCGTACCTACTAATTCCAGGTCTTTTTGAAGCTCTCCATGAGCTTGCTGTCATGCACGGAGAGACAGGACCACTAGGGGGCGCTGTGGCTTGTATGGAGGTGGTGTGAGCCCTAAGAAGGGCCAAGGCGCAGAGTCTAAGCTGACCACCAGGTTTTCTCCAGGAGCCTCTGATGGTGAGGGTGTTGCGCTGCTGGTTATGGCTAGGTTGCGGTCCTTGGGCACACCAAGGTGGGCAAGCACGGTACAAAATCACAAGCTAGGTGGATAGTCAAGGAAAGCCAGGGTAAAGACAGGCAGCAAACAAGAGAGGTAAGGTCACAGGCCAGGGGTGAATTGCCGGGGATCCTGGAGACAGACACTAGTGACACAGGGGCCACTGCGGGCACAGGGAACACAAGAGACACTGGAAGCAACAGGAGGCACAAAAGACTCAGGGATATCCACAGAATGACAGGAACACTGTAACAGCACAGGGAAGTTGACTGGGACTAGACAACAAAGGGTTAACGCAGAAGTTGGACACAGGAAACACTGGATTAAGCCACAGGTGAACAAGAACTAGCTCACAGAACTAGGGGCTCGAGACACATTGCACAAACACTGTGCAGTCTGAGAGCTAACTAAATAGCCAGGGCTAATCAAGAGGCTATTTTCTGATTGGCCATCAGCATGGACAGAGTTGATAAAGCTTGGAAACAGAGGCACGCCCAGCATCAGAACTGCCTGCATGTGCAAGAGAGAGATGCCTTTGTTTTAGTGAGGAACAGGTAAGTGTGATACTTGCAACAAGCATGGTAAAAATATTCTATTTTCACTTCTGAATTACAGCCCCAGTGGTGCTCACTGAAACATTTAGAAGCTTAGAAATATGTAAATAATGCCATTGGTATGTTTTGCAACAATAAGGCTGCAAAGGTCTTGAGAGCGCTCTTTGCTTTTACCCATCACGGTATGCTTGTGTGATAACTTTGCAATGAGAAACCTTTTTTATAGGCTCACAATTAGAACTAAACCAACTAATAATAATTTTTATTGATGGGGGGTGGCCCAGGATACTTATTCTAAATACTGACAGATTTCAGCAGGTTTCTTGGCTTTTCATGCCTTTGGATTTCTTAGGTTGTTACCAACATCTGGCGTAAATGTCAATAGCCCCACTATATATAGGGTCATCATTTCCCCCCCTAAACATCTTTTCTCAAGGGGGAATAGATTCTGTTCAGCTAATCTCTCCTCATAGCTAAGCTCCTCCATTCCTTTTATTAAATTTAGTTGCCCTTATCTGCACTCTTTCCAATTCCACAATGTCCTTTTTGTGAACTGGTGCTCAAAACTGGACTGCATATTCCAGATGTGGTCAGACCAATGTTTTGTACGGCGGCAGGATTATATCTCCATCTCTGCAGTCGATTCCTCTTTTATTTCAAGAAATTACTTTGCTAGCTTTAGAAATTGCAGCTTGGCATTTGTTGGGTTAGCACAAGTTTATTAATTTGTCAATTATGTCTCACCAACAATAATGTCTTATCAGTATATACTGGTATATGTATACCATATATGAGGTCATCCTAAAGGAATGCAGCATATCCTTTAACTGGTATCCTTATAAGGTAAAATACTGGTTTAAGGGTAATGATCATTGGTCAGTACTGGACAAACACTGGCCATTGTCTTAGTTTCTTCCTGAGTAGTTAAAAACACATTGCCATTAACTAGTCTTGACCAGAACTAACTGTATGCAACATGTTTTTGATCATCTGCCATGCCATTAATTTGGAAGACTCCTTGGATGAATGCAACTCACTTCTGCAGCTAAGTATTTTTGTTATATTTACCCCTGTTACTGCATTGTTTTATCTATCTGTCTTTATTATTAAATAGTATAATCTTTCAAGTCTTTGTGTTATCTCTCTTTGTACACTTCAAATTCAACCCATCAATATTTGCATAAACTGTCACAAATTATATTGGTGACATAACACTTGGTACCAGAAGTGGGGTTTGATGTGTGCAAACTAGAGATATTGATGATAAGATTGATAGTGGGAGAATTTTGATTGTGTTTGTGCTGATTTATTATTTTGGTTTTTGTATTGTAAGTCATAGTGCAATCAGAATAAAATGCAGAAGTTGTTTAGCTGGGGTAAAAGAAAGTTGCAAGATGATCACAGTGCGAGTCCACTCCCAAGTTGGGTGTCCACATCTGGACAGTGGAACCCAATTGCTCGCGAGTGTAATAAATATGTTGCATTGATCCGATTGGCAGATCCCTGCCAGTCGGTGGGGGAATTAGATCTGTCTCGGTATACAAAAAGGAGCAGAAGGCCGCTGCACAGGTGGGATGGCTGTGTTTTCAGGCGCGCCAAGCTGAGACAGAGAAAAGAAAGATATTGGAATCTGAACTGCAGGTTGTTACAGAGCAATTATCTCTATTGAGAATGTGTTTGTGTGATACTGATACGCAGAGAGAAGAAGTTGTTTCACAGTTTTCAAAGTATGTAGTTAATGCTGTGAAGAGAAAACAGTGTCGTAAGAAACGGCCTCTTACAAGAGAAGGGGCTAAGTTGCATGTTGGAGCATTGATTTCAAGAGGAAAATGGGAGGAGGTTGAACATTGGTCAGGGTCTTCTGAGTCAGATGAAGAAATTGAGATTGACGAGACAGAGGAATTTGTAAGACCAATAGTGACAACTAGACAGAGACGTGAAGAGAGGGAGAGATTGGGTGGAATGACTGGAACTAATGGCGATACAGACGTAAGACCACCACAGGGACCGTCTGCAGAACAGAATATGACAGAAGAGACTCGTTCATATACTGCAGGGGAGCTGACTGAGCTAGGACAGAAATATAGACTGATACCTGGAGAAGGAATTTTGACATGGTTATTGTGAATTTGGGATCAGGGTGGAGACATTGTGATGCTGACTAATACTGAAGCAATTGGACTGGGAAGTGTATCTTTTGACCCCAGAGTCCGTCTTCAAATGCACAGGGCACGCAATACTGATCGCCCCTTTAGTTTGTTGCATTTGACTCTGTGGCCCAAGTATATGAGACTCCAACAGAACTGATGGATGTATCTTTTTGGCATACATTGGGTGAGGGGATTCAGAGAGTACAAGAGGCTGGGTGTATTACAGGATTGGTTAGGGATCCTTTTCCTATAGATGGACGTTATGGGGTATCTTCCACCTGGGTGGGGCCAGACATGTCCCGATTTACTACTTTAATGAGACAGAAAATCCTTAGGACAGCGCCACAACATTTACGCCCTGCATTATTCACAGTATTAAGTGCTTTGGATGGAAGGCAAGGGAATGTGCATGAAGCAGCAGCATTAATGGGTCAGTTAGAGGAGATTGAAAAAGGACCAGGACATAAGCAAAGACCAATACAAAGGACAGAAAAGGGAGATTTCATAAAGAGGTTTAAAATGACATGAAAACAGTTGTTTCTTGATCTGCTTAACAGTGGTGTTCCCAAAGCAGACATTGATGGGATTCCTACTACTGATCTGTTCAAGCGCTGGAAACAACTGAAGGATAGAGGGAAGTTACAGCCAGCCAGACTCAAGAAGGTGTCGTCTAGTAATGTAGAAAAAATAACCCCTCCTTCTCCTTCTACAGAGAGAAAAAGGCTGGGGAGTACCACAGTCTATATATCATTGACTAAAAGATAAATCCGCTGCTCCACTGATCAGAACCTGAAGTTGGGGAACAGCCACTACATTGGTGACAGTGGAAGGTTTGGGAAGTCAGATTACATGGGCTTCTAAGGTTCACTGCAGACTACAAATAGGCAATGGCCCTGTCTTTAATGCCAACATATTTGCATCTGAATTGCCAAACAACATAACAGAAATGGATATCTTACGGGGCCAGACTATCCATACAATGACAGGGATGTATGTGTTTGGCACTTCAGTCTGTTGTTTATCTGTGTTTGCAGTCAAACTCATTGTGAGGGGTCATGCTAAATGGACATCAGTGTACAGCACCCAGTTTATTTGAAGCAATATTGGGGTACATAATAAAATTATAGAGACTATCCAGGCCCTGTTGGAAGCAGGGGCATTCAGACCATCAGTCAGTCCTTTTATTGCTCCTGTTTTTCCAGTAAATAAACTTGATGGATACTACAAAAGGACCACTGACTATCAAGAGTTTAAAAAAAATAGTCCATCTATTGGCTGCTGCTGATTCGGATATGGTGACCCTTGTAGAGACTGTTGGTCAGACAGTGGGGGAGTGGCATATGGTACTTAATTTATCAAAGGTTTTCTTTCCAAAGACCATTGATGGAGAGTCTCAGGATCAATTTGTGTTTACCTGGGATGAAAGACAACATGCCACAATTGGATTATTACAAGGTTACCCACACAGCTCAATGATTTGTCATGATTGGTTGCTAAAGATCTAGAAAAGCTTCCAACGATTTCTCATCTGGAACAGCTCTAGATGAAGTACCAAACAACAACCAGTGGTAATATGGAGTTAAGTAAAAGTGGTGGTATTTCTGCTCAGGAATCAACCATTTTGAATCAACAGTTAGCGGGACTGGTGACTGCACCTATTGAACTGGAAACACCTGTGATTATGATTGATGGGAAACTTTGCCAAGAGGCTTCGGATTGGGAGCATTGGACAGCTGATGAATAAATAATTGTGTGATACACTGATGGTTGAGCTATGGACAAATTTGGACTACTACTGCTTTTCAACCCTCTACAGAGATAATGTTTTATCAGATTGAGAGGGAGGGTTTAGCTGATATGCTGAAATACATGCAGTGGACATGAAAATTGAAGATACTGCAAGTTCATCTGGACTTAATGAAAGTTATAATGGCCTGTTCAAACAAAAAAGAGATGACCCTACACAAATACATTGATAGATTGGGTTTGGGTTATGTCACAAGCCTCATTTTTGTTAAATCAGTGGGTGGTGGGGGTAGTACACCATTCCTTCACATGTTCAGGTCAGGGACAACAAAGTTTTTTCTGAATTAGTTTTTATTGTTAAAAAGTTAACTCAGGTACAGGACAAGATAGACATTTTTGGGGGTCCGTTGTATAGAAAAACTGTGAGTTTGTATTAACTGGACTACCAAATTCTATCAGGCATACATAAAAAAAGATGATGTGACTATGACGCATTGCCTGACTGATATGACAGTGATTTGACCCAAGACATTTTTCAATAATGTTATGTGATTATTTCCATGGATATGGATAATATCCAGTATAGCAGATAGAGGAAGGGAAAGTAAGAAGAAAGATGAAGTATTTGCTAGTAAAAGCTAATGCTAATGTAAAACTTAGAGATGTTGATGTTCACCCTGTTTGTTTTCCTTCCCACAGACTAGTTCCAATCTTGGTGGCTCTAATTGGTTTCACTATAACCTGGAGTGGATTCTGATTATCAACATCTTATACAGGACACTCTTGAAAATTATTGTATATGCATCACCGTTATGCCCAGCTGATGAATAAGACAGACTGCTGGATATGTACTCATAGTCCATTGCCAGCTAGAACTATGCCATGTTTTGCCATTCTGGTACTACGAGAGGAACTTTTAAACAGGACATTTTGTTTATGGGAACCTGACTTTGGGAACGTTATATTATACAAAAACAGGAATCAAATATACTCCGATGGAAGAAAAGAGTGACTGAAATCTAAAATGGCCAAATTGCTAATCTAAGCGATTCTTAAGGGTTGGGATTAAGAGTGAAGCTATATTACATGTTTTATGATATATAGTAATTGTTATGCCAATTATTTATGTGTTGGTTTGTTTTTTTGTTTTATAACTAAGTGTACTGATTCAACACTGGAAGTTCTGTCTTTGGGTACTGTTGGTATTTCATTATGATGTTGGTGAGCCAGGGAGTGGAGTGTTGGGTTAGCACAAGTTTATTTAATGTTAATTATGTCTCACCAACAATAATGCCTTACCAGTATATACTGGTATATGTATACCATATATGAGGTCATCCTAAAGGAATGCAGCATATCCTTTAAATTATATCCTTATAAGGTAAAATACTGGTTTAAGGGATGATCATTGGTCACTACTGGTCAAACACTGGCCATTGTCTTAGTTTCTTCCTGAGTAGTTAAAAACACATTGCCATACCTAATTAACTAGTCTTGACCAGAACTGACTGTATGCAACATGTTTTTTGATCATCTGCCAAGCCATTAATTTGGAAAACTCCTTGGATGAATGCAACTCACTTCTGCAGCTAAGTATTTTTGTTATATTTAACTCTGTTACTGCATTGTTTTATCTATCTGTCTTTATTATTAAATAGTAAAGTCTTTCAAGTCACTGTCACAAATTATACTGCATGCTGGTATTAACTCTATGATTTCATTTTTCATTATTGTGCTTTTAAAGCCTCATCTAAGATTCCAGAAGCCTGGTGAAAGTTTTACAATTTGCTATGAACACTAGTCCCATATGTGCAGGGCCTTATATTATGAATATCACAAATACCTCATTCTTCATAGCTGAATCTGTTGAGTGAACTGAAAGCAAAAAAAATGTAGCAGGCTGTTACAACGTTTATTTCCGTGCATAAACATTACCTGTGATCATGATGAGTTCAAATCACAACAAAAAGACAACAAAAACTGTGATCTGCAGAGCTGCATAAAAAAGACTTTATTTTATATCCTTCAAGTATAAATATTTCAGAGCTCTATGACATCATTTTAGACGCCACCACCAATTTCAGCCCTGTTTATGTGTACCCTCCATTTTCTACTAAACCTTTTTTTTACCATTATTACTAATATTTATACTAATTTTTATCTCCTTACCTTTCCTAATCCATACTTTTATTTTGTATTCTTGAAAAAAACCTAGACAAGCTAATAGACAATCAACGTGCCCCATCATGTTTGTTACTTGCCAAGCATGATTAAAAAAAAGCTATTATGAATGAGTCAGTGCCGTCATTCAAGGCATTTCCTGAAGTTAATTAAAGCAATTTTCTAATTATTCCATCAAAGTAATAATGTTTTGAGGTATGAGAGTAATTCATTAAAGTAAACATAACCTATATTTGAATTCAGGAATAAAAAAAATTAGTGAAGTAAACGATGTCAAATTTTCCACAGGGCTGTGGTTTGATGGGTCTGATCTTGTCTCACTTTGACTGACAGCCAGTGACTGATAGAACACATTTGGATGGACCCACCAGGTCTGAGCACACCTGCTGTTTTGGCTTTGCAGCTGACAACAGGTTTTGCAGTGGCAATAAAAAAAAAACAAAAAAAAAAAACATTAAATGAATAATGTATCACTTTGTCATTGGCAAAAAAGAACATCTGCAGGCAGTCAGGTGTTATTGCTTTCAAGAAGTATTTCTTCATTTCTTCATTGAAGTCCTCTGACCCAACGTTTATTCCAACCCCATAGTTAAATCTAGCCACAAATATCCAGAGACGAAAAAGCCATACATACTGTAAGGAACTTACCCGTCCTGCGAGCCCGCGGTGTCCCTGGGGATCCCAGCTACAGAGGAAGACGCCGCTGTAGCAGGCAGCATGGCCGAGGCTGCTGCTCTATCTCGCAGCTTGTCTCTCTGCAGGCGGAGGGATCCGTCCTGGCCAAACTACTGTTCAGCCAGGCAGCATCCCCTGCATCCCTTCAGATGTGGTTACTGAATATCCTGCTCTTAGCACTCCTAGGGGTGCTGTGGGAAGAGGTGCGCGTGCTACAATGCGTCCCTCTTGTACCCCCGAGGGCATGGCACTCGGCTGCCTCGCCCCGGGGCGGGACATAGTTAGTTTGAATTCCCTGCGGCCAATCGGCCGCAGGGGATTTAGTTAGTCTCCTATCAGACAGCGCAAGGCCATTGGTCACTCTGGCCATTTAAGGAGAGCCTGTCCTGTACACCAGTGCCCGCTATAGCCTCTGTTATCACAGTGTGCTTGGGTGTGTCCTTGTGTTGGTTCAAAGTTTATCTGCTTTGTCATCTCCATAGTGACCTGGTCTGAAACTGACTCTGCTTGAACTCTGCCAGCCCTGACCTCGGATTGTTACTGACCATTCTGCCTGCTGCCTGCCCTGACTTCGGATTGTTGTTGACCTGTATTTGCCTTACCCTCTTGTACTTCGCTTATTTGGACTTAACCCTTGCTGTGCTTTATGACTTTTAATAAAGCCTGATTAAAGGATATCTGGAGTTGGTTGTGGTTTGTGTGCCCAGGCGCATTACACATACATTTTATTATACAGTTTACATTTTTAACCTTGATTCTATACCTCCTTCCCAGCTGCCCCACGATTTATGGTATATATGGTCTATTTAGTTACGTTAGGTTATATATGGACCCATATGGTCCTGGTTATGGTGGATGTAAATTAAGACTTGCAAGTTATACACTGTATTTGTTTGAGTTCTAATTACCTGTAATTTAAACAGTACACCTAGGTTGTATGTAAGCCCTAACAAATCAACTTCTCATAAATAAACTTCTCATTCTAAATAAAGGTCTGCTTAATAAAGCATTAAAACTTTTTTTATTTTTATTGTTTTATAAGTGCAAAAATAATAAACAGCTGATAACTTGCTGTGATCTCTGCCTGTGCACAAACAAGATTTATGGAGGGAAGGGGGGTTTTGGGAGCCAACAATACACTGTCAGATCGAAGATGATGATAGGAGTGCACTTTATTTCTGACATCAACAGTTATTGCTCTATGCTTACAGTGTGCTTGAAGGTATACAACATAATTACATAGTTATATAGTAGATTAGGTTGAAAAAAGACATAAGTCCATCAATTCAACCACTAGGGAAATAAACATATCCCAGATATAAAACCCTAGACATAGTTGGTCCAGAGGAAGGCAAAAAAAAACCTGGTACAATTTGCTCCAACAGGGGAAAAAATTCCTTCCTGATTCCATGAGGCAATCGGATGTTCCCTGGATCAACAGTCTCTGATATTTTTACTTTGAAGCCTTAATACCCAGTTATATTATGTGCTTCTAGAAAAGCATCCAGCTTTTTCTTAAAGCAATCTAAAGTAGTTACTGAAACTACTTCCTGAGGGAGCTGAATCCACATTTTCACAGACATTACAGTGAAGAATCCCTTCCTTCTATGAGAAAGTGCATGTATTGTAGAGATGGATGAAGTATGTTTTTTTTGGGGGGGGTGGGCGTTGCCTTGACAAATACTTTAGGAGTTAAATAGGAATTTTCTTTAGTTCTATTTAGCCACTGTACCTTCAGCAAAGCTCCATACACATAAATAATGCAGTTTGTTTTTTTAGACCAAGGTAGGCCGGGGCTTGTGGATGGTAAAATGAAGGGAAGAAATGAAAGCTGAAAATGCTGCTTTCCCATTGATATAATACAAGGGGGCCCAAAATCGATCGCGGAGCCCTGCCTTACCCCTCCCTGCTGTTTACTGTTTACCAGCAACCCTGCTGTAAGTCTTTAGGAATGCTAGGGATGTCTCTCAGTGCGTGCGTGGGAAGGCTCCTGTAACAATGGGGAGTGGGGAGGGAGGCAGATAAAGCGGGAGGGCAGTCTGATGCGAGAGGTGCTGGGTGACCAAGTCAGTTCAGACTCGGTGTCAGGGTTTAATTACCTTTGTACAAATTAGCAGTTCTTTTTCTTGTGCAGCACGTCATTCTTCTATGACAGGTGTACTGTAGCTTTCCTGTCACTATAGTCTTGTAGTGCAATGTCTGTGCAATGTTCTGCCTTTCAATGTCCCATTAGCTTCAGTCACTTCTGTGTAGTATACATACTTGAAAGTAACTTGCAAGCCAGAAAAGTGTTGGCATCCCTGATATAATACATTAAATGTGCATCATCACCCCAGGAAAAAAGTGTGATCATGGTGAAAATAGCGCCTTCCTCTGAAGTGGCAATGACAGATCCTGAACCTGTCATCACTGAAGGACAAATGTACACAGGTAAGTAATGTGCCATAATTGGCAAACATGCTGCGCATATTGCAGATTATGGCAGGAGCTCACCATCCTCCAACAAGTATAGTTACTCTTTAAATGTCGATAGCAGGCTCCAAAGTTTTGGAAGAAACCATACTTTTATTCATTTTGTTCTATATGTTATGTAGTTCTGGATTTTTTTGAGTCTATCATTTAAAGTCTATGGCTAGCTTTTGACTGATTTCATTGTTTTTCTATCAGCAAACTCAATCTTTACTAGAATAAATATTTTAATATGCAGAGGCTTTAGCTGAATATACAGTGCAAATTTGCTGAGTGATACATGAACAGATAGCTTTGCAAAGTCTGTTGCCCTAAAAATCACACAAACGTGTTTTTTCCCATCTATAGGGTCCCTATGTTAAAAAGCCACAGATGGATTGGCAAAGTCCTAACAACTAAAACAAAGTAAGTTATTTCTGATCATTATCACTATCATCATTTACCTGAACCCAACATAAAATCGCTGTATTGGGGATCAAGTGAGCATTTTGCCATTAATGGGTTTATGTCGAGTGGATTCAGGTTCATGGGTTAATTGAATTTATTTGGAAATTTGATGGACAAGTTTTAAAAAATCCATGATGCCTTACTTAATGTTCTACTGTGGTCAGTAGCAAGGCCAGATTTTTTTAAGTCGTGGCCTAGAGTGCAAGGGTAACCAAAGGTGGCATTTGCTCAGGTCCTCCCAGCCCTGTGTCTGCACCCGACCTCCACCTGCAGTCAAATAAAGCTGTCTCGTGAAAACAAGCTACTGGAGGAGCATGTACAAGTGAGCGTATGTAATGACATCTTCGGCAGCACAGTGGAGTCTCATATTTTGCAGCCTACCAACTCTCTTTGTTCAAACCATCATATCTTCTAATGTAACTACTTGAATTTAATCAAGATACGGGGTCACAAATTTAAAAACTTGTGAAATTACAACATTAGGGGTGCAGTTTTAAATACAAGTACAAGCTGGAGGTGGCTTGTTCTTAGAACTAACAATACCTGCCATGTTCAATTTTGAGGAGTTTTCCATGCATTGGAGAAATGTATTTCTTTAGAATGATATGCTGGAGTTTCTCTCATTATTATAAAGTATTTGGTTTGTGTGGTTGGTCTTTTTTTTGTAGTTTTTTTTTTTTTTGTTATGTGTGTTTTAATTACAAAATTTAATAAAGAGAATTTACAAAAGGAAAAACAAGCCTACAGTACTGTCGGTTTTCCAGTTGCCAAGATAAAAACACCTGATCTGAGGTTTACCATTTTAATAAACCCCAAGCTTATATTTATTCTTTTTTTTCATTTATTCACTTTTCCCTTAACAAGCTTAAACTCATGAAAAAAAACTGTACTGCAATTTACAGTAAAATTAGCATCACGATATATAAACAATGTACTACATGTTGTGTTGCACATGTGTAAATGCACATCATGACACTATAATTGGTGTAAAGCCACAACAAATGTTAGGTAGAGTCAGAAGGCACAAAAGAAAATGGTATGATTAAAATAAAATACTTGTTGTTTAAAATCTTGTACATGTCTCCCCTTTACTGACAGTCACAAAAGCTCTTCACTGTATGAGAATGACTCTGGTCTTGTCGAACAATTTAAACCAGATTTAAATGGCAACAGTTGTACCATTCCAATAAAAAATAGGACAGCATTTTTAGGTTCTAATGTTTTGCTAGGTTTATGCCTTTATCACCTTGGAGGTAATTTCTAAGAAACTTGCTATTTATAAAAAATAATCCAAACCAACCAAAATATAATTATAAAATTACAGAAATGAATCGGCAATTCAGGTGGAAAAATTCTACCTCTGTTTTCTTTTGTGCTATTCTATTTTGATCTGACTGTGTTTCACCCCTTTTGTCTTTTTTACTTTACATCCTGCATTTGCTAATTCATTTTACATATTATGTTCTTGCCTTTCATAATTAATTCTCATTTTAAAGAGTTCAAAAGCTTGATTGTCCCATATTACCCTTGTAATGCCTTTAAACACATTTTTATCACTTAATGAAAGGATGCCTGGATTTACAGTCTTACCTAAAACACACCAATTACTATTAGCATTTTTATCTGAATGCCCACAATATTTACTGTAAATCATGAAAACTGCCATGTTATGATTATATCTGCTTCTTAAATAAACAGAACATTGAGAAGACTCCTGGTTTTCATTTGTTTTTTTTTTCAAATCCAAGTTATACTAAAGATGAAAAATGGGAAACTACATTATTTGCATACTTCTTCTTTCTTTCCTCATGACCATTCATAAAATACATAGCCTGATGCTTTTTATGTGAATAACCAGGAGGAGTGGACACACAACCGCACACCAGGACCTTTACTGATCTGGGGATAAAACAAGATTGGTAGGCTTTTGGGCCATTTAAGACATGCAGGGAGTCACAGTATTTTACTGTTGGTACATCCATGGTCCTAACTCCAATTAAAGAGCATAGAAGGGACTGGAGACCATATTTTGCAATATGCTTTTGAATGCATGTCTTTTGTCTGAAGATTGGTGCTTCAGCCATGTGCAAATCCCGTTACCTGTAGTGTGGTTTGCCACTTCTAGGTACTCTAAAGCACTTTGCTATGCGACTAGTAGCTGCCAACCATTTAGTTTCACACTGCGTGTAATGAAGAGCCTTTAGTGAAAATGCAGAATAAACTAACTGAGCTTCTGTGGAATTATTATATGCTATTATAATGCTATTTCATGCATCGTGTACTCCTTTAAAGTATTTGAATGTGTTTTACATACATAAAACTTAAAGCCTCTAAAACACTATTAGGTATGTAAAATATTGATAATGGAGTGATTTTATTTAAAAAATGCCATTGCCATGGTAATAGGAGGGTATTGAGGAGCCAGGGAAGATAAAACATAGGTAGATTAAACATCAGCAAGTACCTCCTACTTGGAAGCATTCAGACTGGAAGAGTACTAACAGGGCACATACTTGAAGGAGGACAGTGAACGGAATGGATAACTGGATGCTGCTTTTACTTTACTCTTCAACCAGAAGGCTGGTGGCAGGAAGGTGACACCACAGAGTTCTTTACTAAGAGAACATGTGTGGATAATAAAAATACCTGGACTACCTTACCTTTGGCACATAAGACAGTTAATATCAATTATTATGTAAATAAATATAGAGTGTATACAGTAAGGGAGAGAACACATTGCACATTATAGTGAGTGTGACCATAGAGTTGCAGAGGCCTAGGCAATGCCACCTTCGTCTATTAGCCAAAATGTTTATGCTTTTGGATGATTAAACCAAGAGTCTTCTTGTCCTTGGTATGTGGTAAACAAATTTAGAAGCATGTATTAAAGAGCATAAATATCCAAGACTTATTTGAACACATTACAACCATGCTAAATGGACCTTTTTTATTTTTATATTTAGGTACAAAGTAGATGGTTAACTAGTCAGAATGAGGCAGGATAAGAGTCGATTATGGTAAAGCCAACACTGCCTTTTAAATTTAATATATTTTATGAACAATAAAAATAAAACAAAGGGTAATTTACCACAAGAAGCTGACTTTGCAGGATGAGAAATGTCTAGATATTATACAAATGGTTCATATTGAGACAAACCAACTGCTCCAGCTGTTTTTTTAAGCTGCAGCTAGAAATTAGAGACAAAATTCCAACTGTTTTTAATGAATAGGATGAACCAATATTTTCTTGTTCCAAAAAGCTTGCATTACTAGGATAGAAGGCATGAAACTTTAACATTTGGTTTATACCAAAGGAATGAAGAGCAGTTACCTCAAGCTACAATGTGTTTTCAGATATTCACAGTATGTGAAAACTTCTCTGATAAAAGTTTAGCCAAAGACAGGAATTTATCTAAACAATGGGCTGGATATTTAAAAAATTAGACATCCTGCTGATTCTCAGTTTGTGTCCTTTTATTTTGGTCATAAAAAAGGAGAAAAATATTGATCATATACTACTAAAGGTGGTTGAGTAATTCCAATCCATTCCCACTCGGATTTGAAATAGGTTTGGTGTTTTTAGTATCTTTTGTGTGCCCACATTCAAGTGACATGGCTATGGACTTTGTAAAGTGTTATATGTCTACGCTATATAAATATTAGGTAATATTAATAATATTAATCCAATGATTGTCCACTGTGGCACGCCTGTCTATGATATTTAAACAGAGCCAAGCTAAAATCAAAAATGAAACAGTTCTGCCCCTATTTTTTAATTGTGAGTTATATTATGAGAAAACAGGAAAAGTTTTATGCAGCAAAATGCCGGTGCAGCACTGAAAATAGCTACTGTGACTTTACTTGGTTAACAGTTACAGTTTGAGTGCCCGGGTGGGTTTCTTGACCAGTTGGACTGGATTTGATCTATCATCTCTATCAAAATACATCTTTCACTCATCGATTTTCAGTAATATAGAAGATGCTAGGATAACACACAGTTTAAAATAGAAAATCCCGCCAGCGATAATCTGGATCCTTCAGTTTTCCGGCCTGAATTTCAGATCGCATTTTCAATACAGGGACTGTAGTACATTGTTTGGCAACTTATGTTTTGATGGCGCCGTTCTCCAAAAACACCTGTTAGGTCTTGCTTGCTACACTAAATACAGGTTGAGAAACCCCTGCTGCCTGCTCCCTGGAACTGTACCAGATGTCAGCGGGTGCTGCACGAGGAAGGCTGGCCTGTGTGTGGAGGTAAGTAAATAACTTTCAAAAATCATGAATTTTTGAAAATCCGGCATTCCTCAGGTCTGGAGGTTGCCAGTTTTATGAAGGTCAACTGTAGTGAGTTATAACACATTCTACATAAAATAATACCCACTGTATTAATTAATCATTTAATAGTCATTTTAATGATATATAAAGTGTAATAGGCCACTACAGTGATGAAATTTGATTTATTCCTGATTGAACAATACAGATTACTGGTCGTTTTATAGTTTGTCTTATTAATGAAGCACACTAATTGATGTCTTTTAATTAGTGTGTTGTAAGAAGGGCCATAGATGAGGAATTTCTGTATTACAGAACTCCCCAGCCCCTTGGCTGATGATCTATGTTACCAGTCCTGCTGTCAGAAAGGTTGGTGACCACTGATGTATTACATGCAAGGAGGAGACAGGTAAATAAAGAAATTCAAGTGTTAGCACTCCAAAATGCACATAATCATTATTTTATAATTAAATGATATCCCCAAAAGTGATCCATAATGCTGATCATATATGAAATTGAGTGATCATTTTACACAGAGCACTCCATATGTGTTTGTATACATTAGGATTATTTTACTTAAGGAGCTCAGGCTGTTCACTTAGCAAAGAGAATTTTCACTTTGCAAGAGATAATTTAATTAGCATAGTAAAAGAGATTAATTCTTTCTGACTTCAGCCATCAAGTCATTTTTTTTAAATTTTTTTGAACATGATTGGATATTCTTTGCCAAGTGAACTTTTATCACATTCAAAGTAATAATTTACTTTGCATAGTAAACAACCTGAACACCTTTGGTAAATCAACCTTATTTTATAGTATCTCTGCAGCTACAATTTGGAGATAACAATTTTTATCATGTTGGAGAATGCAAATATGTAAATATTTGTCAGTTTATGTAATAATTTTTGTTACTTAAAATGCTGTAGAAGTTCATCAGATCTTCATGGATCCAAAGAAAAACCAGAATACTATCTAATAATTTAGGCTCTTACGTATACATTGCAAGAACAAAAAACAAATATTAGGTTTTTATTTTTAGGAAAGGTGTTTATTCTGTTAACATGTCAGCCATGCATGGAAGTCAAGAGGATACCTAAAAATGCAATGTAAGATTTCATAGAGAGTCTAAAAAAAAAGACAATATGACATTTGCATTCTTTGATGGTTCAAAAAGAATGCAAGTAATTGCACGTTTTAATGTAGAGGTAACATTATTTCACTTGGTGCAACCTAAATGTATCCCTCCTTTTACATTATTAATAGTGATGTTTTTCATTTTAGCAGCCAGCAACACTGTTCATATTCTAAATAATCCTCTTCTTGGATATTCTGAGTGCCCAGATACTCCCTCTGGTGGAAGAAAAGTAAAGAAGTAGAATAATCCAGAAGCGACTACATGTCATCTCAGGCAGAAGAGAAATAAGACAGTCACATATATGGTGTTCTATGTTATTCATTTCTGTGATCTCTTTTATGGAAAGCCCGAGTGCTTTCCGTTTAAATACTGTTCATCTCCAATTGTAGATGACCCTGAAAGATATAAATAATACTAATAAATTACATTCCAAAAAAAACATTAGATTGCAAAAGTATCTCAACATTACATCACGTTCAATACTGCTTACAGAATAATAGCACCCAGACATAAGACATGGCCTAAGAATATATTACTATTTAGCAGTTTTCCTTTTATTTTATTATAGTTAGCTTTTATGTAAGAAAATATACACACACATATAAATATATATATATATATATAGTAATAGAAAACTCTTGGCTGGAGTTAAGCATTAGAAAATACAAACTTTTCTTATCAGACATTAAAAGTATTAGTGCCAAAACCAATCAGTTCAAAGCCAAAAACTACTTGCATGAAGATCAATGCAGCAAAAGAAAGTGTTCCACATATTTGGATATAAGTAGCCTATAATTAAAAGTGTCTGTAACATTTTAGCAAAGATGGGTATTAAAATCCATGTTGCTGTTATTAAACAGACTTGCTGCTGGTACAGTTTTTTACTAATTACATATTAGTATTGTCTTACCTATGATGGATTTCTTCGTGTTATCACCTGCCGCAAGTGCAGTTCACTCTCGGCTGCCACAATTGGTTGTTGGTTATGTAGATGGTAGGAAATTAGATGACTGATACTCTCAAAGAGCACATCTTTGGTTCGGACCTGCAAATGGCCAGAAAGAAATTAGTGTAGATCTTCATGACAATAAATGACATGAAAATAAAATACAGTTATAATAGATTTCGTTCTGACTGTCATAAAGGAGCCCTTACTTTTACATTAATGTTCTTACTGTAAAGCTATGTACACATACCAGATAATAGTTGCCTGAGAAGAGCAGCCGCGCTTGTCTCGGGTAAAAAATTCGATCTATAGAGCGGTCCCCCAAAGTCATTTATAAATAATGGATGACCGATCGGTAATGACCGCTGTGTACTACAGAGGAGGAGAGCACAGTAGGCTACCACTTGCTCATCCTCCCTCCATCCTCTCTATAGAGGAGAATGACACTGTGTGTTCAGACCTCATTCATTCACCTGTCACTGGAAACAATCACGAAAGATTGTTTCCAGCAACAATCCTCTGACGTCCCTCAGACGTCTTTACAAGGCTTTACACGCCCTGGTATACAATCAGTGTTTAAAGAACAAACAGAGTGATAGACTTAAGTAAATATCCCCTCTCATCATCCAAATGTTTCTAGTAGTTTGGATTATGACCAACCATGAAGTTTTTTTTTTGTTCTGAATCACATTCAAACACAATAAACTCATCTTATGTTGCATGGCTTCACATATCAATAATATGAGTTCCAATCAATGTTCTAAACATCATAAAGTTTCTTACCACTCCCTCTGGATCCACCAATAACAAATGTTTGGGCTGTCCATTATGCATGCCAGTTAACACATATTGCCCTGGATTGGTGATGCTGTCTCTCACTAAAAAGTCTCCATCTTTCTGAAGAAGTTTCTCTGCTTCCCTTCTGCTCATTTTCCCTTGGTACCATGGCTCTCCCTTGAGTTGTTCTTCTGTAGGTGCAACAGGTGCTCTTCTTGTTGGTGGACTTGGCCACTGGTCTACTTTTTGAGGCACTGAGAGGCTGGACTCATGGAGTTTCAAAGCATCTTCAAATGGCCCTAAAACCAAATAAAAACAGGTTGATTCTATACCACCTGATATTATTGATCTGCACATCCAATACATACAGTATAGTACAAATCACAGTGAGGTTATTGCTTTGTGCTACGTTGTATTTATATGTGTTTTGCTGTTTTTATGATGTGCCTTCTTTGTATTGTTATGTTAAAAAGCACACGAGAGAACATCCAAAAGTAATTTGTTTATATGATTTTTATTCAAAAATGTTTTCCAGTGTTGTGCCATAAATTGTGCTCATTCATTATTACTTTGTTTTACAAAGAAACTAAAACCATTCATATCTTTTATTAACTGTACTTTGTGTATGTGTTCCTGTACTTTTTCGCCTTCCTTTGTATATCTTGGGCAACTCCCTGGGTATATATACACTAAGATTTGAGGCTAATGCTGATAATGAATAAAGCTAATTGCATATTAACAAAGCACACAATTACTTTATCATTATTACTTATCAAGTTCCTCCTTTGCATATAGACCAGACCTGGCTGTACACAGTGTCTGTTTTATTGTGTTGATTTTAAAAGTAATACACACAGCACTATCATTTTCTAGATGTATGTTACAGGCCATAAAGCTGCATGCAGGTATAAGGTTTATGGGTATAATGCCTACATACTGCACATCATTTATTTTTTATCCCTCTCCCCTAAAATGAATCTTTGATAATCGGTAGCCAAAATAATAGGACTTACTATATCAGGATTTACAAATCACATATAAAGCAAACAGGTGGTATTGGATCCTTTAGACTTTAACTTTTTTTATAATAATTACCCTTGGACATATAACTGTGTAACTGTGGCCTTTGGCTATGTAGCCTATACATATATAGATATATATAAGTATAAATTATACATTCAGAGCAATGGTAAAATATTGACTAAGCACCATCTAGAATTACCTACTGCACAGATCTAATTTTGCTATGCTAAGGTCTGGGTGAGGCCGACACTTTCCTGTCACTGTATAATATAGTGGTGTACATGCAATAATATGGAACAAGGTGTGCAGTCATAGACAGTTTGAAAAGTTCTCCGGTAATGCTCCATCAGTTTCATGCTTCAGTTTTATACCAAAGTGATATACACCAAAATGCTAAATGTCTAGGGCAGAGGGTAAAATAAAAGTCCAGACGCTAAGGCTGGGTACACACATGCAATGGTTCTCCTTCGATAATCGTCTCAGGGCCGATATCGGACGAGAATCTTGCATGTGTACAGCGATGGACGTCGAACAATCATAATGGAAGTGAAGAGGGAAAGACCACAGCGGGGTGCCGTTCTGTTCTTCTCCCCCTCCCCTCTCCATAGAGCAGAACGGTACAGCACTCGTTCATGCATCGTGCAGTCGTTAGTTGTTGGAAAAGATTGTGAAAGATCCTTTACAATGACAATTATTGCACGTGTGTATTATTGCCTATCTCTAGCCATCAATTAAAAGCAAAAGGGGATTCCAATTAGATTTCTGAAAACCCATTTATCTCCTTCATGGTGTTTTTTTTTTTGTAGACCCATGTTAACAATTTTTTTGTGGCTACAAAATCACTATCCTTAGTGTTTTTGTTGATTTAGTGTTTCAGTAATTCTAGTGATTTATTGCTTAGTCACTGAGTCACAATTTACCAAAAATTCCTGCGCCACCATAGCATAATTTTAATTACCTGTTTTTGTGACACCTAATAGTGGCAGCTTAAACAACATTATTCCTAACATAAAATATGGAAGGACAGGCAGCATGAGAGCTGTTTTTATAGTCAATACACTACTAAGGACTAGTGCTTGTAGATAGAAGTTGCCAGGGAAGTGAAGCAGTGCTATGATATAGCCTTTTATATAGCAAACAATCGATTGATAAGCCAAACCCCCACTCTTAATGTCTTATGACTTTTTAGCTGAGAAGACACTGCCATTTTCAACCTCAGAAATACTGTATTAAGCAAACAGGGTTAATACCGGTATTAAAGTGCTGTCCAGGATAAACAGAAGCTCTGAAGACAACAAACTGATTCACAAATAGGAGATCTGTGGCTAGCAACAAAATGACCTAAGTTCCTCTGCATCTGCAAAGGATATCTGCTATTGCAAGAGTGAAATGGTCTTTAAACCTAATTTTAAGTTAGTTAGACCCCCCCCTCTAATGGAACACCCCCTCTCTCCATCATTTCGCTGCAAGCCATGGGTGTATTTATGATGTGTTGTGTTGTTTATGAGATAGGTTGAATAACACAAGAAGTGGGACGTAGAAATAGGGCATAATTATCTTTGTGTACCTAGGGCAGTGTTTTTCAACCGCTGTTCCGTGGCACACTAGTGTGCCTTGAGAGATCTTCGGGTGTACCGTGGGAAATTATCCAATTTCAGTTAATTGGTCCCAAAATGATTTATTTACTGCAAAAAATTTGTCTTCATTTGTCTATACCAGCGATGTATAGTGATAGGCAGAACCAAAAAAAACTCTTCCACTAGATGGCAGCAGGTAGCTAATTTACGTGTCTGACTTTTTGGTGGTGTTCCGTGGGATTTTTCTAATTGTAAAATATGTGCCGCGACTAAGAAAGGTTGGGAAACACTGACCTAGGGTATAATGATATCTAAATAGGATCTGTTTTACCAGTTTTACCTTTGTTCAATATTAAAACATGGCATACTTTTTTGAGAGACAGGACTTATATTGTTTGCAGATTTAAATGTTTGCTTCCCCTTTGTTCATTTGTATTAAACCATTTCTTTAGTAATAAGGCAACTCTAAACATTACCCTGAAAATGAATTTGCCCAGCTCTCTGCAAGATAAGTGCACATAGAGATACATTTCACTACATGTAATCTCAAAACATATAATGTAAAGTAACCACATACCTGCCTACCTGAATCAGCAGTTTGTTAATTGATAAATTTATGAATATTTTTTAAAAAATGTAACTTTTTAGGAGCTATGTACAATTTTTTTTGCAGTTTTATTTCCACTATATTTTATTTTTCCTTCATTCCATGTATTATACTTATATTTACCTATAACAGTGATCTATTGATAACCGATAACTGACAACAGTTCCTGGTTGGGAATGACCATTTGTTGTGCAAAATCAAAGAAGCCTGGATTAGCTTTGCCCTGCATCCCAACCCCCTAAAGCAATTGAAAAAATGCCAATTACATCATACATATGGCATCATTTTTCCATGTCAATGTGACTGCAAAGACAATGTTTTTTTAGAATAGGGTTAATAGCTAATCAATCATCACAGTAAACAGTACCCACAGTGGGTTTCTGGTCATATATGTAGAACCATGGATCAGCTCTGCATATTGTTTTGGAAATATGAGGATAAATATGTCAAGGTTCACACACGTGACACACACTGACATATTTACCTATACAGTGACTGGGAAAGAATTAGGCTATGGATCTACTTACTTACTATATAGTAAAATTACAGTGGTTTTCATCAAATGTATGTCTGCTTTTTCATTACTTAGGTAAAATCTAGGTTTTACAAATAATAATTTGTTACAAATTGTAAATGACATGGAGGTTTCTAAAACATTATAAGCTTTAAAAAAGGGAACAGAAGATGTATGCCTTAAGATTGTATGTCTCTTTCTCAGATTGAAAATTACTACTAAACTAGGGGAGAAGGGTGAGAGGGTATATGTCGCTCTGCTCTGACTGTGTGTATATACATTTAGGCTTGAGCAGTCCTGACCATATACAAGAAGTAGAGCTTTTTAAATATATGCAACATTTATAACTAAAACAAACTAATTTTGGAATTTTTAATTTTCAGTCCTGACCTTTTTAAATAAAAAAAGCTATAAAAAGGTATATAAAGGCTTTATACAATCCATTTAAAAATGTGGTGATTCAGATAAGCAGCTTTTAGTTTTACCCTTAATTTTTACTATTGCTAATCAATAAAAATCCTTTTAACTTACTCATGTCAAAGAGATCTTTCTTTGGACTGTCCTCAGGAATCATATATGCTTCTTTGTCCACACCAAGTCCATCCAAGCTCTGTGTATTGACATACATGTGTTCCTCATAGTCTCGAAGTCCTGCTGCACGCCCATTTGAACCTTGGAAGACATCAGTGGATGTTCCTGTTTCAAAACAGAAGTGGAAATCAGTAAGTAAGGAAGTAGTAGCCCCTGAACTTAAAAAATGTATACATTATATATACATATATATTTATATATATATATAAACACATACATACATTATATATACAATTATACAATATATATACAACACTTTATCTTAAAGAAAACTTGTGCCCACATAATGCCCAACCACTTAATATAAGTATCCTGAAGATAGTAGTGAACAACCCAAATTCTTTTCCTCTAGGGCAAAATGGGGAAACCTTTGAAAGACATTTCAGATTTTAGTAAACCACAGACAATAATAAAAATATCCAAATCTCACAGTATGGTAGCATGGTGGTCACTGGGAAGAATATACCTTACTTTGAGAAGCATGTCACCCATATAAATAGCTAAAATGAACATTGGTGTCAGTAGTAAGTGAGAGGCACAAATTGTTCATTGATCATGGCCCCCCTAGTAACCTCTGGGGATCCCTGTTTGAGAAACACTAAGTCCCTTAGACTTAGAAATTATAGACTGAATAACTGCTTTTGTTTATTATTAGTGAAAAATCTAGGAGTGCTTATTTAGGATGTATTTCTTGCTTGTTAAGTAAATGCAATTAGATTTGTCACAGGTTTCCTTAAAGACTAGAGAACTTTATTATGTTTACCCTGATCTTCTAGCTCCCATTGCAATCCTGAATGTGATACCGGTGGCCTTCTGAAAGAAGATCCCACCTATAAAGAATAAAATAAGTGTTATTTATAACAAAGAAAACTACAGAAGTATGGGGGTTTTCGCAGCGTATGCCCCGTTTAAATTATATATGTTATGAACACAATAGATTATATATAAATGTGTCTTTTATCAAAACATTTGTAATGTCAATTGTCAGTTTTTTTGTTAAACACAATTACTGTTAGGTCAAATAATACATAGAAGATGAAACTTCTCTTACTCTCCCTCCCTTACATTTTTTCTAACACTAAAACCTAATCATTAAAGTTAATTTGACCCTAAAAGAAATGAATTAAACAAAACATGTTTCTTACTTGTACCCACTGGCCATTGGCAATCATCTGGGAGTTTGAATGGTTTATTGTATTTGATTCCCTCACTCTGCTGTCTTGTAGACCTCCAAGTGGAGGCTCTTTGCCAGGAATGCTGTTGTAATAGTTGTGTTCTGAGTTATGGTCATCCTCAGCACCCCATGTAAGCTCTTCACTCCCAAGAACTAACCTGTTGGAAAATTAGAATACAGAAAAATAAAGGTTAACACAAAGGTATCCCAATATATATATTTAGATTACATGAGCAAGGATTGGAGAAGTTTTGTTACAATTTTAGGGCAATCAAAACAACTTACATGCATGTTTAGTTGTCACTATTGACACAGCTTGAAACTGACTACTCTGAGTGGCACAGATGTGTTACCAGTTAGCCACAAATAATCCAAGCAAAAATGCATTGAAGGATACAGTACATTTGTTTAAAAAAAAACTTTCATATCATTCTTTTATATCCAGCACACATATATATTACTAAAATATTGTGACATCATTTTGGGCAAATAAGATTGTGTTACATTCTTTACAATCACAACTAGGTTTGGTTTCAAGGCCAACATTAAAAACAGTGAGTGGGTTAAGCTTTGTTCTCAGCATACCTGTCTGTGGGTGCTGCCACTTTGGGGGGGCTGTGCAGGAACTGTTTGAACCTCAACTCAAAGGCTTGTCCTACAGTGCTGATCACACTTTGGGCCAACCCATCACAGCACTCCAGAATGTGACAGGCTGCGGATGATTTAGGGACACCAGGGGACAGATGGGAAGACAAGGATGGTTCAAAGTAGGACAGCAAGGGGTATAGCAAGAGACAAAAACACACATTAACACAAAGATGAAATCCACAAATGGTTTGGAGTGAAAGAAGGAAAGGAATTATGGACAGACTTTTTAATGTTAACCATTATCAGTATCAGATCATATCAGATGAGCAAAAAAGATGGAAATATTTTTTTTAACCCACTATTATTTATATTTAATTTTTTTTTTCATTTATAGTCATATATTTCTTTTTCATTTTCTTTTTATATACGTGTCAGTCTATCTTTTAATTGTTAGGAAATTTTAGAGAATTAATTGGATTTCTCTATAAAAAACTTCTGAAATACAATCCAATCTTTATAACAATAAATAAGGATTTATTTTGTTTAACAAACACTCAAATTTAACATTGCAATGGTGAACAAATAGTTTGAACAATTAAGGTTAAAGTCAATGCAGACAATCCATGCTTTTTGGAACCCCCTCTTTTTAGCAAATACCTCTGCCCACCACTTTTCATAACTTCTGATTAGATCTGCCCATTGAGTCCAGATTTGTTTTAGCCCTTCTCAAGGAACTTATTTATAGTATTTTTTATAGCGCTTTACAAAGTCCATTGTTATATCACTAACTGTCCATCACAATCTAATGTACGTTAACACCCTTTTTTAGAATTAAAAGAGGGGCATGTTCATTCTAAATAGGATACTTTCTTCAGTTTGAACCTTTTTTTTTTAAATATTTTATAAAGGTATCCCCAGTGAATCAGTGTTTTTTCTGTACCTGGCTGATGAATGCTGATATTATCATGTGGCATTTTAAATTTTTTGCCACCAATTATGTGATTGTATGAGGAATTAATTAGGGTTCTCTTTCATTGATTTTTATAGTACACCCAGTTGTACCAGTGGGTTCTTAAACTATTCAGTCCTAGAATTTACATTTATGTTCGTATTTGTAATTTAAACAGTAGTTTCTTTCAAATATGAATATTTATTAGGGCCGCTGCTCATATTTTGTAGCAGGATCCAAACAAACATTGACTCATCCCAAGATGGAAGCTTTTAGAAAAAGGTAATAGTTATGAAAATAGTAAATCCTATTTTATGAAATATTGATACTCTTACTACAATAGTTTTAAAGTAGAAGACCCTCAGTAATGTAGAAGAGTGGGTCTCTGCAATAAAGGAAAATAATAAATCCAAGATTTGCAAGTAAACATTACAGGTACGGAAAGTTTTAGGGTTTTCTATTTTTACATTACCAGAATGGAATTACAATGTGAAATGTAGAATTTAAGCTATATTTTATTGCCAACTTGATGATATTTTATTTCCCCTAAATACTAATATTATGAAAAAGATACCATGATTTATTATAGTGATTATAATTTTCTTGATTCTGCTGATCCTTTGGTCTACATACATCCACCCCAGTAATAGCTGCTTGTCAATTCTAAAGGCGGGCTTCACACCACGGACCATGGTGAACATATCAATACTTTGGACATTTTCATGCTGCCTATTATGCTCATTGGACTGCATGCATTCATAGGAGCAGAACAACATTCTCACCCTAGCACAGGTAATGGGCTTGATTTATTAAAGTTCTCCAAGGTTGGAGAAGATACATTTTTATTAGTAAAGCTGGGTTATCCAGCAAACGTGGAATGGATTTCTTAAAAGTAATTTGCTGTTTGTTTCAATTCTGAACCAGATCTATTCCAGGTTTGCTGATCATCCAGCTTTACTGATGAAAGTGTATCCTCTCCAACCTTGAAGAGCTTTATTAAATTAGGCCTATTGCCAGAACAAAAACTTTTTAGGCAAGATCACCAATTATTATTTTTATGTTAATATAAAATTACAAAAAATGACTTTTGAGCATGTTTAGGGTACTCTTTCATTGATTTTTTTGCATACCCAGTTGTAACAGTGGGCTCCTAAACTGTTCAGTGAAGCCCACCCTTATAATTGACAAGCAGCTATCACTGGGTTGCATGTATTTAGACAGAAGGATCACCAGAATCAAGAAAGTTATAATCACCAAAAAAAATTACTAAAAATGACTTTTAAAGTTACATTAATGTGTTTAGGATTTTATGACAATTTAGTAATTGGTTTACGTCTGCTTTTAGTTTGACATATCAGGTATACTCAGCAGTAAAGTTAATGGAACAGATATATGAGAGGCTCCATTTATTGTATGCAAGTAAGAAGTAGATCTTCATCTTTATATGCTGTTTAATCTCATTGTATAAAAACTGTTGCTGAGCAGCTATAAATATTAATGAGTTTAGAAGATGGTCTCCTAGCATAAGAATGAGTGCATTCCTACAACAACATGACTGAATTTCATCATAGATAGTTAAGATGATATGATATAGGAATGTTCTGAAGATCCACAGTCCATTATGTACCACAGCCATGACACAGTCTGCTTAGTTTTTTGTCATAAGTAAACATTTCAGTATTTATTTGTTCTATTCTTCATAGGAGTACATGTAAAAAGAGTACATTTACTCAAATAATTTGAAATTCCGCATTTTTTCACTGGTTTGGGAAGTAAGGGCCTGACTTAATAAAGTTCCACAAAATAAACTAACATGGGTGAACTTGAGTGATCCAGCAAATGTGAATTGCATTTCTTAAAATTATTTGCAATTTTTTTTTGCAAATATTTTCAATCTTACACAAAATCCATTCAAAGTTTACAGGATGACCAAGGTTCTCTCACGATAGTCTATCTTCACCATTCTTTGGGAGTTTTAATAAATCAGGCCCGAATAGTGATAAACTCCTGACATGGGGTTCTAACCCTTCCCAACACTACTAAAACCTCAAAATCAAAGGTTCGCCTTGCATTATAGGTAACTGTAATGTTTTTGTTGTTAAAAATATATGAACTTGTTTGCCCACTATTCTATGTTATAAACCAATACCATGTTCAAAGATAAACCTCAATTGTATACACATATAGACTTTTCCTGTTATAGTAACTTTAGTCCCCTCCTACCAGCTATCTAAGCCCCTCTTGGTCAGTAAGAATTCCCATTACAGGACCATTAGGGAGAAGTATAAGGTTGGAGTGGTGAGCTCAAGCAAAAAAGCAAATATTTGCATAAATATTCATCTATTTTTATCTTTGAGTCTATTATAAATGTCCTTTTGGTCTATGGATTTTTACTAAAGATAACCACTGAGTACATTTTAAGAGGGTAATTCTAGTGACAATTGTGTAAGAGGGCATTCGTTTTTCTCCAAAATGGTATTTTGACTACATATACACCTTTTACTTCATTTTTTCTGTTCACACAGATGTGTCACAATATATAGAATACAGAGTAGGACTTATAAGAGCATAATGCAAAAGATATATACAATTGACTTAAGAAGTGTTTCAAACATTTTTTCCTAGGCTCACCATGAATTGACAAGGCTTCTAACAGGTTTAAAAAGTTAGGATCTCGACCTCAACAAAGGTCTGGCAGAATGCATTACCAATTTATATGCATGGTTGTATATTTATATGCATTATTGTAATTGACCACACAAAAAAGGAAAAAAGTCTATACCTATAACTGCTTTTGCAAAACACAGGTAGAAACAAGATAATAAATATAAATACGCAAAATGACATAAGCTTCATGCAGCCAGCGGTATACTTTTCAATCTGCAAATATGGTAACTGTTATGTCTTATGTTACTGTTATGTCTTTTCAAATATGCAAAGAGTCAGGGCTTTATTGCAAAAAGGGACAGGAACATGCAACATATTATTCTGTGGCATAATGAGCATTAACATGCAGGCACTAATACACTGTGGTGAACTATAAAGATGTAAAGGGGCCCAAATTGTTTTATTTTAGCCTTGGGTACAGTTTTAGAGCATCTGACCTCATAAACTAGCGGAAAAATATTAATAATCACAATAAATACAGTTCTATAAGTTCACGGGTAACATTCTATTATTATTTAGGAATAGGAAGGATCTTTGAAATGACATTGATTTTAGCTTTGAAAATAAAAGATTAAAGTTCACCAACAAATTTAAAATGTATGCTATGATATAGAAAGATTAGTAAAGACACTAATTCATTCATTTTTATATTTCTAAATGTTTCATAGATTTTTTTTTAACAGACTGGCCAGGAAGTCCTGTTGGAAAAAGTCTGGCTTTTATTGAGAGCATCAGAGAGCAGAAATCTTGTTTTCCATGGTTATCTATTGATTTGTTTTACAAAAGCAGGAGCAACTTTTGTTCCCTATATCAGAACTGTCACCTATCTAGAAACATCACAGGGATAAACAGGTGTATTCAGCATGGCTAAATAAAGTTTACATTTCCCACAAGCAAAGGGAAATAAAGTCTTTGTGGACACAATATGCAGACAAATGTTTGAACAATTAAGAATAAAATATAAGTAATAGTATATACATGTCTTGATTGAGAGTTGGATAATCATGGAAAAATTTTAAAACACAAATTATTATCATTGTATCAAGGATTGTATGTATGCATTATAAAATTAACAGCACAGGTACGGGTGAAATGTCAACAGTGTATATATATATATATATATATATATATATATATATATATATATAAAGTTGGCGGGCTTCAACACTTACTCACAGTGGCCTGGGCAATCATCCCTAAGTGGCTAATGGAACCGAAAAAGATCCAGCATATGGAGCGGCTAGTAGCGGAGGATGAGGATCAGATGTAAAAGTATAAGCTAATGTGGTCAGCCTGGGAATGGTTTAAAGAGCCTCCTCAATTTCTAACTTTATGATTGTAAACCAGGACCGTTCTAACTATCACTGAGGGTCGGACTTACTTTCTCATACTCTCATACCCCCCCCCCCCCTAATTATTTGCCCCATATTCCCCTTACTATCCCAGTTCACCGTAATATCTAGCTCCCCTTTAATCCCTAGCCATACCTCAGAGAGACATCTTATCAGCCTAGACCAGTTGTATAACGTAATGAATATAGTATAGTAAGCCAGTTATATGTGTGATGGTTTTAAAGACTGTATTCTTTTGTATATTTATACCTGATTACACCTATGTTGTCATATGTGTTTTATACTAGGTTTTTCTTTGTTAATGAGCCTTTCCTTCTCTCCATTCTTTGGATAGTGTATGTAATTCCTAATGTTTGTATGTTAGTTAATTGAAAACCTTAAAAAAGATTAAAACAAAAAACAGTACTTATACTGTATATAGCATTATTTTAAACATACTATAAATGTTCAGCTTAATATTGTCTGTGCATGACGCAACACTGGGCCTTAGATCCATGCATAAAAATACAGTAAATAAAACCAGTTACCTCTCTGGTTGATTGGGTCTTTGGCCACATATGCTACATAGTCTGTGGTGTCCTGTTAGAGAAGGGAAGAGTGTCACTGACCTGATCCACATTCTAAACCAGAAATAACTGAAATATATGTAAGCCTTACCACATCGCCTCCTGAGGCAAAGGAGATGGCTTGCATGTGATGATTAGCGATAACCTGCACATAAAACAGAACATCTATATATTGCAGCAATATTACACACATCTTCACTTCTACAAGGACATTATAGCCTGAGGTCAGCTCTACAGATCTATGCTACTTTCTAGCAATGAGAAGGAATAGGTTTACAATGCCAGATGAAGACAGAGTTGATTAAAAAGCAAGACTAATAACATAAATTATTTCAAGGTGACATTGCAATAAACTAAAAAGCACATTGCAAATGCAGTACTCAAATGAACTGGACTTACTTGTCGGGTGGTAGGGATACTGAGATTGAGACCTTCAATGGATATATTTACAGCAATACTTATTCCTGCAAAACGAAGATTACTTCGACCCAAGATAGAAGCTAAGGATTTATTTGGTGCCTATGGAAAATACAAAATGAAATAAATAGCAAGCTGTGGTACTATGGATAGAATTTTTTTAGTAGAATGCATCAGGTAAACCAGTGATAAGGCATTGGCACTGTGATCATAATTAGTTTCTACATGTTAATCATACACAAATTACAACCTGGCTGTACAATCTACTTTGGATTTACCCAGAACTTTGTAATTAAAGATAAACAGGCAGATATAAAAAACACACGACTTTCGCTCTGTAATAAGCAAAACATCAATAAATACATTTTAAATGCAACCAGTGTCAGTATCTAAATCACAGCTAATATCAGCCACTTGAAATCCCTGTATAGAAGGAATAGAGTGTTCTTGGAAGAAGAAGTAGCCAATAAAGTTGTGTGCTGACAATATACATGCTGATAGGAAACAAAAGTAGGTTGACAGAGAGATGAACCTATCACTGTGATTCTTCTCCTTTTACTGTCCAGTTATAGCCTAGGGTGGGTCCAGGATGACCTGGGCACAGTGAAACTGAGTTAATGATATTGGCTGTAGGACTGGGGACACCTAGAAGCAAAATAATAAATCTTTGGACAAAGGGTAAATATTGCATTAAAAGCTGTTGTTATTTTATGTGTAAATGTACAATTTATTTTTGTCTTGCTTTTTGTGCTGCTTTTTATGTCTGCCTGGTTGAATACAATGTAGCTCATCAGTTTAGGGATCAGGAAGATTTTACAAATACTGTACAGTAAGTGAGTTTTAGTCCCCTTTCTCACCTTTCTTTTCCAGGTCCCCCTCACTCCTGGGACAGCTTCATATAATCTGTTGATGGCCTCCCTGTTCCACAAAAACGCAATTAGAATCAGATTATTTTTGTGTGTAGTTACCTGCTCATCAGTCAATAAAACTTGGGACATTTTAGGGTTGACTTATTGGAGAGTGTTTATAACTAAATATATTCAAAACAAAACCCAAAATAATATACATGTTTGCTTCTAGCTTTCCACCCACCTTGTCACTTG
Organism: Pyxicephalus adspersus; assembly: GCF_032062135.1. Taxonomy (NCBI): domain Eukaryota; kingdom Metazoa; phylum Chordata; class Amphibia; order Anura; family Pyxicephalidae; genus Pyxicephalus; species Pyxicephalus adspersus. The sequence goes on from NC_092860.1 coordinate 55,780,408, forward strand.
GGTTCTTGTGTTAAAGTCTAAAGATCTCATGGAACGAAGAACTTCAATGCAGCCCATGTACTGATATATAAAAAATGATAAAAAAAACATATAAATGTCAGAAACCAGTAACACTATAAAGAACAGATATAGCTATTCATTTAGGAATCCAAAAATTTGCACAGTTGTTAATAGACAGGTGAATTTCAGCAATTGTGCCAGTGATTTGAGCATGATAAGAGTTTTAAAAAGGAAAAAAAACTCAAGAGTTCCTTCTAGTACAAAATCCAAATTAAATCCCAATTATTCCAAAATAAGTTGCGGCTGGTGAGTTCTTATCAGCTTTCTTTTTTCTTAGAATGATCTGCATGTGGAATGGCATCATGCTCAGTAGCCTCACCTAAATCCCTACAGATTGAATTTCTTTAAGGATGTGTCCAGGATGGAGGCATTAATTTTGTTGAAGCTTTAGGCTGGACTCAGACAGGTGGCCTTTTTATATGACTACAATGGTTGTGCTATTTTTTATTCCCAACTTCTCAGCAAAAACAGGCAGACAACTATCACCCTGTTCTTTTCTATAATATATTTGTTGGCAGCTGCCAGTGCTTTCTTTAGCCTCCTTGTGGCAAGGGGTTACTGATCTCATCTGATATACTTGATATACAAGATCTATTTTTACTTATCACTCTGGTCAAGACATATTATTAGAAGCAAAATTCAGTAATTAACATTTTGTGATTTAGTAAGGCACTGAAGACAGAAACCAGAGGACAGATAAGACAAAGGAGTGTATAAAGTAACTATTAATTAGTAGTTATACCTACTATGTAAGCCTAGCAGGTAGGGCGAACATGCTTACTTATGTTCTATCATTGTAGGATTAGAATTGCCTCAAAGAATCTGAATTGCCTCAAAGAACATTATCCATACTATCCAGTACTAAATCCCAACATGGTGTTACATTACTCACCCTGCCTTTGAATGTTCCACTGTATAAAAAAATCAAGATGGTAAATATTTCCATCCAAAGACTCCATGTTCAAAAGGAATTTAGTACCTAACATAAGGCAAGGTAGCTAGTAGTACATAGTAATTTTCAGCTGGATTGCCCCTGTAATATTGAATGTACATCTAGCTTCAATCCCTACTAATGTTGGGAAGGATAGAACAAATCAAGTCAAATTTAATTAGAAAAAGCAGAAAAGATGAAGGTTAGACAAAGCTCAGCTGATACAAATAGGCTTCACAGGTCAATATAGGTGTACCATAGGTAGGTAAATTTACAGATTATTGAAGTACAGCAGAGTATTAAGATCATATAGAATAGACACAAATTCAAAAAGAACAGTAATACATTAAAAGTTGTTTGGTAGGAATATGAAAATTGTGGGTGTAGCTAGGTGTTAATCAGGATAAATATGGTGTAATGTTTCTGCTAAGATGATAATTAATTTGTATGATGCACCAGAGTGTGATGCAAACATCAAGAAAAGGTTTCCCAGTTAGTGGTGGTAGTGGTACCCGAGAGATAGTGTGGTAAAGGTTATAAATGATAAAAGTCCCTGTTAGTAGTGGCTAAGGCAGTAAGGTAATGTTCTTTGAGGAAAAATTTCCTTACCAAGTGGTAGCTGTGACATGGATCCTCACGGGGGACAGAAGTTAGGTCCTTGGGGAGCCCCCAGGGGTAGGCAGGTCATGGGGCTGCTTAAGCTAGGTAGGCTAGTACCCGAGAAAGCACAATTGCCCAGTAATAACTGCTTTAATTTAATATGTAGGAGAAGCCTTCAGGAGTGCTTAAAATAGAATACACAGTGGCAGAGATTATAGTGAAGTGTGCTGCCCACCTAGATAGAAAAGACAGGGCATCCTGAATGGAGTAGCGCACATTGGCTAAAGTGGCGTGAGACCTCACTACCTTTGCATCATCTGCTGAATACGCGCTCCTGACCAAGTTTTTTACATCTGCTGAGCTTTGTCTAGCCTTCGCTTTTTCTGCACTTCTTAAATAAATTTAACTTTGCCAAAAAAAAAAAAACATTTTTGCTGGTCCATCCTTCCCATCTGCAGTAGGGATTAAAACTAGATATACATTGTTGTTTTCGTTATTACGGGGTTGTCATTTTACCAAGCTGTTGAACTCTTACTACAACCAAGGGGAACTGTACACAACAATATACTCATCCAAACAGCTTTTTCAGGTCTAACTTGGATGAATGGTTTGGAAGAACAGTGACACTTCTTTAGGATTACAGAACAAGACCAGTTGACTCCTGGCTTTACCATAACCTGGGTACATGAGAAGGTTCACAGTTATTCTCTATACACACTCTAGCTTTATCCAATTGGGGTTTATGTTCTTCTGCATTTTAAATACTATAAAAAGAAGCAATAAGGTAAATGGATTATGAATAATATAATGGTAAAGATTAGATGACACTAATCCTATAAAACTGCTGGATTTGGAACCTCAGAGATTTCCATACTCATGGAGAAAGTGGTCAGATATGTTAGGATTATAGGACTGATAGCTCAGACAGTAAAATATATGTTAATAAATCATATTTTGCCAGAAACCTGGAGAGATTAGTCAGGTAGGAGGGATAAGTGCAGAAAGGACATCACTTGACCTTTTCTGCAATAATGATCTGCCTAATCAAGGATTCTAAAAAAGGAACTATAGTTCTGCTTGTAAAGGAAAATACCACAGCACCCTATACTCAAAGTGTAATGATGTAGACACCATGCCAACGTCATTACCACTTGCCACTGCAAAAGATTTGAAGAGGACCCTGTGGATCACATGACTGTCCTGAAGACAAAATGTAAACCACCCGCCATTGGAATCTTGGTAAGTATACTTCTGTGGGGGATGGGAGGGGGTACTTTAGAAAAGGAAATAAGACAAATCAGATCAATTTCAATATAAAAAAAAAATACTGTGCACATCATCATCCTTTGTTGCATATCAGTTCTGCAGTTTCTTTTACACTTCCTGTCCACATGTATGCCATACTAGCAATGGCTTCAAGTATTTCAATATGTAGCCACTTGTGGTCTTTATTGGGGGTAAGCAGGTGAAAAGTAGGAGACCAATTGAAAGACAGAGAGTTTAAACAACCACCCTAATGAAAGACTTACTAGATATTATGTTCATTTAATTTCATGAATTATTACTTTGCAAAAGTTATATTTATTATTTTTTATCACATGATTGGGTATTCTTTGCAAAGTGTTTTTTTTTCCCTATTTTTACTTGCTATGTGAATGACCTAAACCATTACCCTGTCACTATAGTTGAATATTTAAATTAGTAAAATACTCACCTCTACTGCTGATTGCACCTCCAGACTCCAAAGCATTGCTGAGCAGTCTTCCACTGAAGTACAGACAGAGCAACACTACATAAAATGTTGATCACCTGAGTCCTCCGGAGCTCTCTGCCCGTTTCTCCTGCTGACCTCCACTGGCAGGGCTTTGTATTCCACAAGTCAGGAAAGTCAAGCCCTTCATGACCAAGTGAACCCAAAGTACAGGAGTGCACATGGAAACGTCTTCTAGCTCCTCCATTTAATAGCAGGCATGTTAATGTAACTCTTCTTAAATAAGAAATTACTTTTGGAAAGTTTAAAATGCATAACATATTCACACGCAGATATATGTAAACATTTACAACTGAAATATGAAAATGTATCTTTTTAGATTTGGGGCCTCAGAATCTCAGAGGAAGAATTGATGTCCATAGATCAGGGGTATCAAACTCAAACACACAGAGGGCCGAAATTGAAAACTTAAACAAAGTCGCGGGCCAACCTTAAAATTTATTGAAAAAATTAAGGAAATTTTTCCTTCTGAATAGATATAAACCCTTTCCATATGGAAACAAAGAGTTTTTGCTTCACATTCAATCTGGAACAAGCTTATATTAGAGAAAGAGGCATAAATATTAAAAACATAAATGCCTCTTTCTCTGTTTGTTGCCTTCTGAGTTAAATTTCAATAGTAACCTTTTTGCACAGGCTAACAATATTATTAACAATATTCTTCTATGAAAATCCAACCATTCAGGTCCGTGCCTTAAAGTTGCAAGAAAAAGTACAGCTGAGGGGGAATGTTGGAAATGCCAGACGCAGCCAATGCGGAGCTAAATCTTTTAAGTGGCCCGCCGCTGAAACTCCCTCTTCATTGAAATAGCGCCACTACTAAAATTTCCGGCATTATTTGCATCTATAAAACAGTCCAATGCGAGAGCCGGCTGGTCTAAAGATGCGAGTGATGCCAGGAATTGAATTAGCGGCGCTATTTCAATGCAGCAGCGGGTCAGCTGCAGTTCATATTTAGGATACTTTTAGGGGCCAAAAAAAAAGGACGTTGGGGGCCAGATTTGGCCCCAGGCCAGAGTTTGACACCCCTGCCATAGAAGATACATTACTCATAGATTGTCTTACTGATACACATGATGTGCGCTTTGCCAGTGTGGTTTCACATGTTCAGAATTGTGGCAGTCAGGTCTTTTAACCACCACCTTAAGTCTGTTGTTGTCTTTACTATGATTTTAGGGCCTGCTCTGATCTGTTCTTTATGTGGAGTGACCTAATGTAATCTGTTGGAAGCAATTTTGTAATAATGATATTGCTGACAAACAAGACACATTTTCTATAAGTTATAGATGTGTATACAATGATTAATGTAAAAGTATTAGATATAAAAAAGATGCAATTCCCCTTATGTAAACATCCATATTTATTCTGTGCAGTTGATGTTTGTGCATGCCCTAGGCATTGTCTGACTAATGCATTATTCTATTCCCCTTTCTCCTTCTTCCTTGCTTGCTTTAATTTAATGAACCTAATTCACAATCAAAATGTGCAACAGTCCAGAATGGATGACAGAAGGAGACCACTCCTTGGCTCTGATGATTACCCCTGGGAAAGACAGGAGAGAATGCAGACCTACTTTACAGAAACTGAACATTGGATAAAAACACAGCACAAGTGGTGAAGCAATTAAGGGTAAGGAGGCTTTAAATCCGTTTCCAGTATTGATGTCAGCCTAATTCTCTAATCAGGCAAAGGAATATTAGGCAAAATATTGACACCTCCTCCATACCTTGAGAAAATGTATCTCATTCTTTCTCCCTGTATATCTATGTCTTATTGATCCATAATAAAATGAGACAACCACAGAGATTTGTGCCTCCACTTAAAATATACCTAAGCAGCTCTAGGTACATTTTTAAATGTCGGTATTGGTTTTGCAAAAAAGTAGGAGACTGGTCCATATCTTTAAACATAAATCAAGGACAGTGGCACCTATTTGTATTTCATTTTTCCCTGAATAAATTATTGAACACGTGGCAAAAACTGGTATTTTCCTTTTATTCGGCAGTACTGGTAAACAGCAAATGGTCCTAAAGGACTTTTATAAGAACTGTTCTGGAAGCTTATATGGTTACAGCATCATCAGCAAGCCCTTCTCCAGCTCCTTCAAAACAATGAAGTCATTAGCCAATCAGTGCTCAGCAAAACAAAGAAGAAAAACATTGCATCAGCACTTTTACAAATCAGCACCAGAAAAGAGATAATAGCCAATCAGGGAACAAGGACAGAACCTGAGCCCAGCTCTTACTGCAGAGAGCCATTAGTTAAAGGGCCATGCACATAATAATGGTAATACAGGGTGTATCACTGAAGGTGTTATGAGCCAGGAGGTAATTTAATTTATTAGCCAGCTGTTGTGATCAGAAAGCTATTTTCAGCATTTGTTTACTGCAATGCCTCGTGTTTCATTTACCTGGTGCAAATGATATTATTTAAGCTTCCACCCATAATTTGTTATAATGCTGCATCTGTATTATTTGGAAAAAAACACTGCCCCACCCAAATTTCTTTCATTTTTGATTGTTCACACTTCACTTGAGCCTTGTTGTAACATGACTTACCCTTACAATATAAGACACCCCAGGACCCTGCAGCCGGTCATCAGGATGAAGCCATCCCTGAGCTGGTTTATTGATAAAATTCCCTTTACGGGTCCATTCCTCTCCAGACAGTTTATATGTCTCTGTTCGTGCAGTCTTTCTACCTCCTCCTGATGCACCCCCTCGCAACCGGTTTATCACCTGCAGAGTACAAGGTGTGGAACAAACTGGATCACAAGCTCCGAACACTGATCCTAGTCCACCAGCAGCCCCGGATTTTTCCAGCGACAGCTCCTTGCTTGCTCCAGAAGGAGATCGGCTCAGGAAAGCTGCAGGACTTGAGAATTTCCACTGCCCCATCCGGGGTATCATCATGCAGAAGGTGGTAGCCACATCCTGTTCTTCTGGACATTGCGACTCAGCAAATGGCTGACCCAATGCTGGCGAGGTGTTTGCTGAATTTGGGGCCACTTGTCCACTCATAGCTGCCAGAGGTATCTGCTCCTCTGCAGAAGTTATGGAGTCATTGCGAAAGCGATCATACTTGGAGTCAGGCAGCATGCCTTGTGCTGGGATCCATCCAGAGCTTTCAGAGTGATTGCTCCTCTATCTCATCCCCTCCTCCTGCTTTCCCCTTCTCCCTGGGGAGGATCCACTCTCACAAGATGATGTCATTCCTATATTACTCATGTACCCCCACCACACACATCATCCCAGCTCAGGTCAGCACAACCTGCCTCCTCATCAACACATCCCCCAGCCATCTCAATAAAGGCTTATTGTTTATAAAAGAGGTAGTGTAAGTTCCAGATGCCATTCAATTTTGTCTTGCGTTCCTTATATTAAGGAACCGACTCATATTTTTCATGTAGTGTTTCTAAGCAACCACAATAAAAGGATGCAAACCTGCCTACAGCCAAAAAATGAGCATGTTAAAAAGTGACTAATTCCTGAAATGACTAAAATTATATATGAGAGGAAAACATCTGCCTGTTTAGGAAGAAGAGAATATACTGTTCAATCAATTGATTAATCAGACTAAAAAACACACAAAAATTATCAGATTGATAAATGTGAATAATGTGTCATTGGAGAATGAAATGCAAGGTATATAAATCAGTGCCTGGTGTATATATATAGAAGTATATATTTGGAATACAATACTATTGATGTTGCTGTATATGTTAATTAAGATAGGTATGTTTCCTATCACTGTAATTGAAAGTGTCATGATGCTTGTAAAACATTAGGACAGATAATCTGCAAAAGGATGGGTTATATACTTCAAAGATGAGTGCATGTCAGTGCATAATATTGTGTACAAAAGCAAAATATACTGCATTCTGCACAATCAAAAAAACATGACTGTGTTTACTTAAGATTAAAAAGATAAAAGCATGTTGTGAACACATAGTAGTGCAGAATAAGAAATGGGTGTTGTGTTTCATTTGCAAAGATGCATTACTCAATGTGCAAGGTTTAAGCATAATTGAGATAAAAATGGTTCAGATTCTGTGTGCACACAATCAGCTGGCTATGCTGGTGTATATATATATATATATATATATATATATATATATATTGGTAAAAGATGTTTACCCTGCCATTTACTTAATTGGAAAAGCAAACAACAACAAGCCCTATAAACAGCAGGTCTAAAAAAAAAACAAATCTAATAGAACTAAACTGAAGCTGAACATCAATACTATGAACATCAATGGCTGAAGCATATAAGACCCAAGATGCAGCTAGCTGAACATAACTTGGAAGGAATGTCACATTTCCAGTGGCATTGAAAATATTGGTAAATAAATATATTCAACATTCCTTGTTCTGTGCAATACACTGGTGGTCATGCCTCTTTTTGCTCACCTGCTTTTTATGTCAGAGTGGCACCCTCAGCTGCTGTGTAAAAGCCCATTATGTTCTTGATGACCTGAGTAGATACATTTTTATTGACTTGAAGTTGTCCTGTGTGAAATTTTCTCACTCGTATAAGAACTTGGTTTCTTGATTATGTATGAATAACCATAGCTTGGTTTATATATAGGTGGAACTGTTTTACCTGTTTACATTTGCTTTAATTGTATTCTTTTTTATCTGCCTTGTTCTTTATCTTTGTAATACTAATTTATACTGTGGTTCTATATTTTACTTGCAATGTTTTATGATATGTTCACTTGTTGTATTCTTTTTTTATACATTTTTATTATTATTGTACTTTTCCTTTTCCTTAAAGTGTGAAAACTCAGTGATGGCACAGAACTGTGTTTAAAATATGTGTAAACCCTATCTGTCAATCTACTGTAATTGCTTTAATATATTCAAATAATTTTTAATATTTCTTAATTTGCCAGTTGCAATAAAATATTATTTTATAATCTGCAGTTACTGTAACTGACACATATATAAATCTGGAAACAATACAAACATTCTCCAGTGCCTCTGTCAATTACCAATAACCTTAATGTACATTTTTGTCAGTATGTTTCCCACATTCTGGTCCCAGAGGGTATTCAGAATGTATGTTAAAATATAAACACGGGAGGCCAACATGTGCAATGTGCCTTTGCATGGAAAAATATATTTACTTTCTCTTGAAAAGCAGAGCTTGCAATAAAAAAAGCATTTGTACGTGGCTGTGGTTGCAATTGCAGTAGATTGCGGTATGGTTTCTGGAAGCAACAAGTGGCTGTTGGCTGCATGGTTGCTTTTCCTTTTCTGTAGGAAGAACCACATCTCAACCGCAATCAGCCACATGACGATGCAGTTGTCACTACAAAACTGCATAGTAGTTGAATGGGGATAGCTAACTGCTCATTTTTCAACATCAAGTCCGAAAGGGGCATAAGTATGCATCAGAAACCATCTGATAAGAAAGACTCTGCCGAGGTATACATGGCAGAAAAATATAGTTTAAGATTAGCTAGTAGATGTGGCATGTGCAGACTGCTGGTGGCGCTGTGCTACATGCACATTTTGTAGATACAGTCACCAGTGGATGTCTCCTTGCAACTTCTGGTCTTTTCCAATTATACCGACTATTGGAGGAGTTTATTATCCTACTTCTTGAGGCCTCTTTCACATCTACACATTAATATATAGTAAAATGCTGTATTTGTCTGCATGGTAATGTACCGCAAAATGTGAGGTGCATTTAGTAGGCACTGCAGTTGCTTTTCAGTTCCTTGGTGAGTGCAGAAAAGCTTCATGTGGCATATGATCAGTCACCTGTTGAACTGCTTCCACTGAGTTGAATACCAGTGAGGTAACTAACAGCAGTGACATACCTTGAGAGTTATCTCTCTCAGCTTTATGTTGACTTGTTTATCAGCATGTTTTTAGATGTGTTTCTTTGACCTTTCACACTTTCTAGAAAAAGGTTATACAAAGGTATTTTTACTGGGCATACTCCCCTACTTCAAACTCTGTTGGAGATCGAATTTTAAAATTCGATCTCGTGGCGAATCGGGATGCTCTTGCTTACCGAACATGTAAGCGAGAACGGCCTGTGTAAGTTCCGCCGTCGAGATCAAATTTTTTAGGACCTGCAAGAGCAATCAGGGGAGCAGAGCTGATAGCTCCACTCCCGATTGCTCTTGCAGCCCTTTAGTATGTGTTCTTGGATAGAGATTCTCTAACCAAGAACACAGAGTCCCGCGGCTGTGCTCATCATAACTGAATGCATTGAAGCCGTGGTACTCCTCCTGCCTCCCCGGGCACTAGAGGTTAAACGGGGGCAAGCCCTCATTTAACTTCTAGTGCCTGGGGATCGCGCACAGGAGGATTCCCACAGCTGCATTGCAGCCGCGGTACTCCTCCTGTAATGATTTCCTTGTTCTTCTGATAGGTCCGCGAAATCGGTTCGCCGAAATTTTGCGGACCCATCAGAAAATCAAGGAAATTTTCGCGAGAATGCCAGAGGCATTCTTGCTCATCCCTACTAGGGACTACATCCCCTAGTTTACCACTCAATTGGAGAGACAATGAGTACACCCACCTCAAGCTGTTTTGGAGAGCCAGTAAATACACCCGCCTCAGATAGCCAGAAAGTACACCCTTGTCAAACGTTAAACTGTGTTGGTGAACCTGAGACTCTATTCTTTTCTGTTGCAGAGCCAGTGAGTACACCCACCTTATATCCTGTAAATAGGTAGTAACTATATCCAATTCAAACTTTGTTGGAAAACCAGTGTGTATGCTCATAGTGACAGGAGTGGTGCTAAATAGATGATTGATGTGAATTTAATAAAAATTCAGCACTGTAACAACCATAATGTCCGCTGCTGAAACTAATATTTGTTTACTTTTATTTATATAAGTATTTTTATCTACTTAAGTGTATGCTATCAATGTATGCTATCTACAACCCCTGGCAAAAATTATGGACTTCTCACTCTTGGAGGACATTTTTTGGGACAATTATGGAATCAATCACTTAGTTGCACCCCCACTTGCTTTTTTTTGACAGCTTGAATCCTTGGCAAGAATTTCACTAATGAAAAACAATAGTCTTCATGAATTAGGTGTAAGTTTTCTTATATAGCGTTTGAGAGATCAGTTGAGAATTTCAGAAAGAAGCATTGTCATGGACCATTTTTTCAATATCCACCATAAATTTGCAGTTAGATTGAGATCCAGACTGTTTGTTGGCCATGTCACTGAGTTGATATGCCTTTTCCTAATAAACGTTTTAACGCTCTTTGTTCAGTGGTAAAATTCATTATCATCCTGACAAATTACTTCATCATCACCAAACCTAATTTCATTTGATAAAATTTGTAAAAAATTTCCAAAATGTTCAATGTACACCTGTGCATTTATTGTAGAGGTCTGTCATGTCCTCTAGTCCTTTTCCTCAAATACAACCACATATCATCAATGTGTGAGGAAATTGCTTTCTCTGGCAGTCAACCAGAAAACCAATATTTTTCTCATTGTTGAGTGATTCCATAATTTTTTTCTCCTACATGGTCTGAACAAAACATGTACCATCAATTTCAACAATGTAATTTAATTTTTTGGAGGTTTGTATTACAATGTCAGAATGTTTATTAATAAACAAACTATTTAAATATCTATTTAGGTACAGCTGTATCATGTAAGGATATAAAGGATTCATACAAAGGTTTCCTAACAGCCATCCAATCATTAGCACTTCTTGATTAGTTGCTGGACAACATTGCCCTAAGATCCTCTTTATCACCAGAGATTATGTGAGTGCCTTCCAGAGACTGCCAGAAAAGTTAAGCTACGTACACACTTCCAATTATTATCGTCGGAAAACGAACGACGAACGTTCCTGCACGATATATATGAACGATCGTATAGCACCGATCCTGCACATAGAGTTAACGACACGATCGTTCGTAGATATTGTACACACAATAGATACGATCGTTTAAGCGATAGAGGAACTATGTGCACGACAGGAAAGTGAACGGACGTTCGTTCATCACGCATGCTCTGAACATGGACGATCAACGAACGACCGTACACACGAACGATGTTCAACGATCGTCGCCCAATCCGATCCGCCGGTCCGGTCGTTCGTTTCCAACAATTTTCCTCGTTCGTCGGCGTCGTTGGTTACTTTTTTACTAACGATTTTTTGCCTAATCGATCGTTCGTCGTTCGATTGGAACGATAAAAATTGGAAGTGTGTACGCACCTTAAATCTACTAAAAGGTGTACTCAAAGAAGCCAGCACTTATCAGCAACAATCATTATTCTCCCTCCTGTGCCTAATGTTTGGCCAAAGTTTTTGGTAGTTATGGAACTCATCCTCCATCTTCCTCACACACATTTCCTTTTGACCAGTTAGCCATCCAATCATGGTGATGAGTCAATAACAAAGCTGTAGGTATGTGCTTTAAGGTGCTGTATCCCAATTGCAGATTTATTTTGAAATTTTAATTAATTAAATTTTAATTAATTTTGAAAAATGTATTATATATTTTACATGTATTTAGCATATTTAATGAAATAGTATTTTTACAGCATTTTTTTATGATAGTACCAGAAAACTAGCTTCCTCTGTCAACAAATCAGTTTGGTCCCCCTCTAAGTCATAGTATCTTGGATGTCCGGGAGACTGTTCAAAGTGGTTGGTGTTTCATGAATATATGAATATCAGTCCTCTAATATTTTGGCTCCCATTATTACAACTCAATTTTTCAGATGAATCTGTTTCACTGAAAATGCTTTATAAATTTTAAAGCAACTTTGTGTTTAATTTTCAGTAAAAGTCTGTTTTAAGTATATTGATTATAGGTATGGAGGTATCCTTTTGGTTTACAAGGAGACAAAGGCTTTTTATACTGTCCATTAGCCCATAAATAGTTAATAATGATACAACTCCCCAGTATTAATAATGCATACTGGGAATCTCTAATTAACCCACTAATCACAAGTCCTCTGCTGTTAGCTCACATTCTGTGCTCTCAATGATTGAGCTGTATGATATTAGACATGATAAAATGTCAGAAAAACAATTAACCCATCTACTCTTCATTGTCTGCAAAGTCTGTTCTGACACCCAATGCTGATTTCACCATCACAGCTATAAGTGGATTGCTGCCAAATAACAATGCAATGCACTGTCATTTGCATAAATAACCCATTTGGCTTCTGTCTTGTCTCAGGATGAGATACATGAAACATGGCAAGAGGTGCTGTTCTGGGTGAAACCGACTATAAGCCTCAAATCATCAACACAGATGCTTGAAATCTAATAATATTTCTAGTGGGATGTGAAGCTACAGAATATGTATTGGTAATGAGCAGAGGGAGGTTGAATAATACATAAATGGAGGCATAGAAAGATATGCTTCATTGCTGCAGAGAGCCAACAATAGGATACAGAGAAGGGTAAGAGATAAAGAAAAGTAAATAGCAAGATAATTAGATACAGAAAAGCTGGGAAGATAAAATGCAGAGATGGGCAGCTGCACACATTGTCTGCCTTAACTTAATGGCAGGGAACTGGAACCATGAAGTAGAAGACAGGACTAGAAATAAGAAAGGTAGGTCCAGTTGTCTTATCGCCACCTTGATCCAGACTCCCCATTTCTTAGAATTCATTCTAGCAAGCCCACTGGATAAACACTGGTACCGACTCATCTATCTCAACAGTGTTTCAAACACATAAATCCATATATCATATTCCACAGAGACACTTGTTTGCATAAAACTCAACTGGATTCTGCATAATTCATTTTCTTTACATAGCTGGGGGAAAGGCTGTGTGATGTAAGCGGTGGGGGAAGGTGGGATAAATTTGTGTGAGAAGAGTGCTGCACAGTTCTCTGGGGAAACATACACTGATGTAGACTTGTTTAGTAAAGACATGCAAAGAGATGATGTGCAATGTGCAGCAAATAAAATCAACCAATAAAACATAATATAGTCTGGACTGTATTTATCATATTTGCACTTTTAGGCCAACAGGATCAGACAGAGGAGCACCAACTGTTCAAATGTACAAACTTTTATCATTTTTTCTAACTCCTTTTTTTGTTTCCCTATTCTGAGGGAATATTTCTGGCTAAATTCAACATGAAAAATGTATTTGTACGGGATACAAGGATGTTAAGGCGGATCAGAAGGATTCTTTTTATTGTTAGGCACTGGCTGGCAGGATTGTGGATGGTATATATACTTAGGTTTCTCACAGCTCCAGGGTTAAATTATATTTAAAAAAAACACATTTTTATGATGGTCTTCTTGGTCCTGAAGTCATAGGGCCTTTGTAGAGCCTTGGATGGGATCAAGCAAAGTAAGTAATGCTCATGGTTCACTATCTTTTAAAAGGAAAACCAGTAGGGGAACCCTGTTAGTAAGGAACTGGCATATGTTTAGTGAGTGGTTCATGACAACTGAGTTTATGTTTTGGACTTGCCATGCAAATGTACATTGTCACTGCCTTGATTCAAGTATATTGCTGTCCCTATCGGCTGGTTTTGTGTTCTGTTGCACACTGTGTTTCCTTGAAATTCCTTCCTCATCCTTTTAGGAAGGATAGTACTTACTGGGCATATTTCCCCACTTCAAACTGCGGGAGAGCCATTGACTACAACAACCATCTCAAGATCTACTGAAGAACCAGTGAGTACAACCATTGAACACTCTTTTGAAGAGCCATGAAGTACACAAACTTGTTTTATTGCTTTTTGTTTTAAAGTACTGCTCCCATAGTGGTCATCCTAATCCTGACATTGGTATAAAGTGATTAACTGACCTAGAAAGGACATGTTGTCCTGGTGCACTGACCTTTTTCTGCCTCCATATGTGACCTGTATTGGTAGCTCTTTATGTAGTGAAGCTGGGGTCAGGATGACCTCACTCGATCAACTACAGAGACAGAAATGGATGGGACCACTGATAGAGAGATAAAATGAGTGGTGGGCACATATCTCAGGAGTCTGCCAAATGTTCTGGAATGTTAATGGTTTGCAGGTAAAGTGCAATCCTCTAACATGTATGTATACTATCATATGCCAAACTTCATAATGGTGCCTAGGGACAGGGGCCCACATGATGCAGCAACACTGACAATTGCCACTCTGAATTCTTGGTATAAACAATAGGACATTTTACAATGGACAAAAAATATTTGTGTTGGCCAGCTTTATAATCTGCTCAGATCTAATAAAACAGGTTTACATTTCAATTATTGTGGATTCATCCAATTTTTATAAATACACTGAAGTTTTTATAAACCCACACATCAATTTTTGTAAAAAGTCACTTCAGACACCAAAAATCTGGACACTACAATGAAAATTGCAAACATTGCGGGATCAGTTGGAAGATGCTGAGAACTGAGCCACGAGGGATAACTTGAGAATCGGGTATTCCTGAGAGTATTGTGGATCTCCAAGGGTTTGTTCCAGCATTGCTCAGTGCTTTGTTACCTGAAGTTCCTCCTGATCGTCTTGAAATAGACAGGGTCCATAGGGCCTTATCTCACAAACCTATAGATGGGCCTCCTAGGGATGTCATTATAATGTTCCATACCATACAAAGGAATTGATTTTACAGGCGTCTCGTGCCAGGGACTCTCTTACTTACCAGAATTTTTCTTACCAAATTTTTGTGGATCTATTGCAGTCCACGCAGTCCAAAAGTGTAAAGTTCTAAAACCCTATCTGCGCATCCTTTAAGATAACAATATGCAGTATAGATGGGGTTTTCAGTTTAAATTGTTTTTTTATCAAAATCACCCCTATTCTGTGGTTACCACAGCTGATTTACAAAAATGTCTTATGGATTTATCATTATATCCCATGGCTGGTACTTCTCAAACATCTCGTGGGTCATTGGTGATGTCGGTTCACGCAGTTTCTCCAGATCCCTCTACAGGAAAAATTCCAGTTCTCAAGAAGTGTCTCGTTCCAAGGCTTTGGGGCGTCTTCAATCGCAATCTTTCTGCAAAGCGTCTGTTGGTTGATCTTCGTCCCTTTTTTTTTTTTTGAGCTGACTTGTTATCGTACGCATCTTTTTGTGTATTTTTATTATAATGTTCTGTGTATAATGCTTTATGCGACGTGTTATTTTTTTTTTAAACACGTTATCTCAGTTGGTATTTCCATTTTGCAAAAGTTTTACCTCCCCGCGGTGAGATGGTCAGTGCCTTAAGGTTACTTTTGCCTGAGGTGACACATGTTCCTCCTTGTTTTTGTTGGCCTCTGCAGTATTGGTTCCCCTATTTAGGAACCCAGGGTCAACTGTGATGCACTACGGCGCTTCCCTTTTCATGTTTTTTTTTTTTGCATTTTTTGATGGTGCATAGATTTTTATGTTATTGTTCTGTTCTAGATTGTTTTCCTTTGTCTTTTTCTTTTATTTTTTGTTTTCTGTTCTCTGTTTTTTTTCTATGTCCTGTTGTCATGTCTTTGAATGGGGATAGCTATTTATTTGGTAAGAGTTCTAGATGGCTTGAAACTTTTAACTTTAAATGTGCAAGGTATGAATTCCCCTCATAAGAGATCCACCATATTTAATTATCTCAGATCCAATAGGAATAATATTGCTGCTTACAAGAGACTCATATTTCTGCTTCTTCTGAACTGAAATATTTACACGCTACCTATTCCCAATTTTATCAATGCCCAGTTAAGAAATGTGGTGTCTTAATCGCAATACACAAGAAGACGCCCTTTATTTGTCGTAAACATACTATGGTGAAAATATGTACCTATTATGTCCTCAACACATTATGCGTAACTATTATGCCCCCAACACGAAACAATTGTCTTTTTTCTCTCACCTGTTTAGTATATTAAACAAACACGTGCAAGTTACTGTTATTCTGTGCAGTGACTCAAATATGGTTTTGAACCCTAAATTGGACAAATCTAAACCTGATGGCTTTTCTTCCAAGCAGGACTTGTCCAATTTTGGTTCTCTATTGAGTAATCTGGGTGTAGTAGATGTGTGACGGGAATGTAATCCTCTGGCGAAAGATTTTACGTTTTTTTCTCACCCGCACAACTCCCACTCACGGATAGATCACATCTTTATTTCCAAAACGCTAATAACGCAAGTTACCGATTCTCGTATCTTAACGGTAGCCTGGACTGATCACGATCCTGTTCTCTTGGTATGCAATTCATTTTTTCCTAAGTCTACTTCTAACAATTGGTATCTGACTGATTCCTTACTATCCTATTCTCCAGTTATGGCTGATTTATTAACTCAGACTACTGAATATTTTAGGACAAATATTGATACTGTTTCCTCGTCTATGGTTTTGTGAGAAGCGTATAAAACAGTTATACAAGGGGTCCTTATCCACCATGCCTCCAGACCCAAATGCGAACACACTAAATATTTGGCTAGGTTAGAGGCGGAACTGGAAGCACTTTCTCAAAGTTTTAAATGGCACCCCATGGAACGTAATATATTTGGTGGACACAACAAAAGTTTTATACAAATAATACTGCATAATACCCAAAAATAAATCTGCATTTACTCTACGTACTATGAATCAAGTTCAAACTTCTAACACTATTAATACACTTGTAGAATTTAGTTCTCAGCTAGCTAAACTGTATAGTGCTTCTCCTGAGGCTTATTCTTTAAAGATTCAAAAAAATTTTGTCAAAGGTACACCTTCCAACTTTAAATGCTGATCAAGCAGATTTTTTGGGTGCGGACATTACTCTTTTGGAGGTATAAGCCACCATTAAATTCTTTAAAATTGGCAAGAAGGGAGGTCCAGATGGGTTTTCGGCACTTTTTTATAAAAAGATGGCAGACTCCATTGCACCTCATCTAACTGATCTTTTTATTTTCTTTAAATCTTTAGGCCTCCCCAGTACCAATATGCTGCAAGCACAAGTGGTAATGATTCCTAAGCTGGGTAAGGACCATCTTGATTGCCTATATCCTTGCTCAACATAGATCTCAAAATTTTGGCGAAAGTGCTTGTATTCCGGTTGAACAAGTTTTTGCCTTCTTTGATCTATAAAGATCAAGTTGGTTTTGTGCCCGGCCATAAGGCTTCGGATAGTATCCGGCGTACAGTTTTACTTAATTATTTGGCCAGGCAATCTAATCAAAAGCTTATGCTCTTATCTCTTGATATGAACAAGGCTTTCGATTCCATATCCTGGCAGTACTTACATTCAGTTTTGCACAAGTGGAATATGGGTGCGGGATTTATATCCTGGATAAACGCTATATATATTCTACTCCGCTGGCTTCGGTGAGCTTTTGTGGTTATGTCTAAATTATTTACTATTGTACGAGATACTAGGCAGGGGTGCCCCTTATCCCCATTACTTTTTTGTATTGGCTTTGAAACCTCTTGCAGCATTTTTTAGACAAAGAACAGAATATTGTAGACTCAAAACTTCCCACGCATAAAATTTCATTGTTCGCGGACGATATTTTATTATACATAACCTCTCCTCATGTGACGTTACCATCACTGATAAAGATATTGGCTGATTTTGAACAGTTGTCTGGGCTCAAGGTTAAGAAATTGTGTGGAATGTGTTTTCCTTCCCCTCCCTGTATGGATCTGTATATGATTATTTTGAAGGTGAGCTACCTCTAAAAAGTATTAAACAAGTAAGTGGATGGAGAAATAAAAGACGTTTGAGGCTCAGAAATTTTTATGCAAAGAATGAAGTGTATTGAAAGAATATTTTATACATAGACCATCTAATACACAAAAACAAATAATGTTTTTTTCTGTCCTCTTGACATTTCACAAGACATGATATAAGTACATACTATACAAAGTAAATACATTAAAGGTAATTAACGTAACCGTATAACCGTTCATATGACCGTGCCGTGATGCGCAATAATCCGATGGGTTTCACAATGTTGGGCTTCCTCAGGGATATAAATTAGTGCGTGCTTAACAGTCTACAGATATAGAGATACCACATGTCAGGGATATAAGACATAATATGCCCCATAGTTGCTGTAACGTGACAGGAACTGTGGGGCATATTTGGTGGCCCTGTCCTAAAGTTTCTAGACAATGGATAAGAGTATACCATATGATTTACACTGTTCTGGGGATTAATTTACCTAAAGATCCACGACATGCACTATATGCATTTCATATTCCTTTGCCCGATATTGACAGGAAATCCTCAATTCTTATTTCTCATATTTTTATGGCTACCAAGCAGACTATAGCACATGCCTAGAAGACCTCTGCATTGATTTTTATGGAAATTAAAAATTGAACGCAAGGGACAATATTTAATGAAAAGATTACGGCTATTATTAATGATTCCCATAAGTTCCTGGACATATGGCAGCCCTAGTTGGAATACCATTTTCCGTCTCCGAAAACTCTCTTCTTTATATCTAAATGTATTTTGAT
Source organism: Pyxicephalus adspersus (assembly GCF_032062135.1). Taxonomy (NCBI): domain Eukaryota; kingdom Metazoa; phylum Chordata; class Amphibia; order Anura; family Pyxicephalidae; genus Pyxicephalus; species Pyxicephalus adspersus. Next base: position 55,799,157 of record NC_092860.1, read on the forward strand.
TTAGTATTGTAACAGGACACCCCCCCACCTCCCCTTTTTCCTTTTATTTTTTCCTCTTTTGTTTTTCCCTGTTTTTCTTCTTTTGTCAACAAACAAGAAACCAAGAGATTGTATATGCTTTTTTTGTGTGGAAGGTAATCTAACCACTTTTTTAAAAAAATTTATTGTTTTGTTTTCATGGAGCATTTGTATTGAAGCTTTATAATGGATCCTATTCATTGCTGTACTGTAATGGATAGCGATTTTTCTTTTACTGTGTAATATGCTGAATGATTGTTTTATTTCTTCTTTCAAAAATACCTTTTTGTACCATGCTTCTTGTTACTTGTACTCAGTTGTATGATCCTAATAAACTTTTTGTACCAAGAAAGCAAAACTCTGCCTTTACCAAGATGGCCACCTATAGCTAGAGACACATTCCAGAACAAGGCAAAGTAATATTATGTAATAGGGAAGGATCAACGACAGGGAGACCACAGACAAAATTGGAAACTTTAATTTGTCGTCTGCTTGCCTTTTTTGAGCATAGCTTTCACAATGTTAGCTAGATTCAGCTGTTCAGCTGTTCGGCCTTCCCCATAGTCCTTCTGGCTTAGAAAACAGATGAATCAAAGGATTTGAATGTTCCTTTGAAGTTGCTAGTGTAGGTGCAGATACACAGATGCAAGTTCAAGCAGTGTAGCTCCTATAAGAAAATGAGCTTTAAACTAAACCAAATGCCATGCTATGAACATTACCATATTCATATTCTAACCAGTAGCTCACAAAGGCACTCTAGTAGTCTGCATCATTTTTATTTAACTTTGTTCTCTATGAAAGTAGCAACTTGACAGAGGTATAATGCAAACACAATTCATTAGCTTTCCCTTTCCAACACCTAATCCTAATAAAAAAATAAAAAATAAAACTGATTTCAACCAGACCAGAGTGCCTTGGAGATGAATTGCTCACAGTTCCGGCAGCTAGAGAGATCAGTGAGGACTTGTTTAACAGCTTAATACCTGTTTTTTAAGAGTGTGTAAATATATAAATGTCTATAACCTGGCTATAGGTTGGCTTTAATCATTTTTTCATTCATCATGTAGATGTAGGTAGCCCACCTACAGTTTTATCACTTCATGGTTTTAATAGAGGTACATTGGTCAGGTAAACTTCAATATGCATATTTTAGTTTTTATTTTGTCTTATACATCAAGTTTTTTGAACTAAAATTACATATCTCCCACATATTATCAATTGAATATTTAAAGGTAATATATTATACCAAAGTTACAATACACAGTTACAAAAACTTTGTGACATCATACACGTGTATTTACCATGTGCCATTATTGTTGGGATGTTAAAATAAGACGATTTCACATGTTGAAGCATGACAGGGACCAAATAATAAATATAGAATAAATAAAAAATAAATAAGAAAAGCAAAAAGTAAAGGTTACTTAATTTATTGCCAACCTCCCTAGCTGTCTTCACTTTCCCTGCTGCTCCATTGGGCTACTGGGAGTAAAACTTAATATGTGGTACTTTAGGGTATAGGAAGCATGCAACTCATTCTCCATTTCTTTCAGCAAGGGAGTTTTTAGCTCAAAAGACCTCGTACGCTCTATTATTTCAGCCTTAAAGCTTACACAGAGCAACAAAGTGGATGGGGGTGCTAAATAAAGGTTAGTATTGCAGCTGGGTTTTACATTGAACGCAAACCTGTAAGCTCCAACAGCATACATATCCAGCATCAGATGATACTGTGGGCACCTCCCCAATTTTCCAGAGTGGCCCGGGACAATAAAACATTGACCAGCACTGCTCTGATTCAATGCCTTAATACTTCCAAAACATGACTTCTTCCATGGTGTCAACAGTGATGAAAAGCTAAAGGGAGTTTTAGTTTTGCATTCTTTAATTCATATATGTTGCAAAACAAGGATTTACAGCTTACTGAACTACATGAAACCTTAGAATACATTTCAAGCAGAAATAAGCACATTATCACAAAAAGTCACCAGGATATTGAGTTCCTTGGCAGAAGAGACATAAAGTGTCTCTTTTGCCAAAAAAAAAAAAAAAAAAATCACCAGCTTCTGGCTCCTTTTGTTCTTTGTTTACACTGCACAGCAAATGTGCAATACAGTGTAAAGCTGGAAATGCCAAGAATGGATCAAAATGCTGGAGAGACACATCCAGGAGCTATATAACTGGCTGCCCAGTGGCCGAAGGGATCGATATTGACCCAAAAGAAAGCAGCTTTAAAGGATGCAGTAATAATAGCATCCTTGAGTTGTCATTATTGGGGGCACAAATAGGTGTGTGTTATATTCTGCAAGTATGTTTTGCATGTTTGCTGATTATGGCAAAATTTCACCTACACTACCAAGTTGTTTTCTGCTTTAAAATCTTTAAATCCTAATATTTAGGATGCTAAAGACAACATCAAGTATTCCTTTTGTATTAAAATTGGATTACATTTAAGGGACTTTGGACCACTTTAATAATTTCTGGGTTTTGGTAGTACTCATTTAATGGTATAGGATCAATTAGATACTTCTATGATGAGAGGAGTAGTATACTCAGAGTGTCTGATGCCCATTGAAAATGCAGGTGCTCGTTTTTTGTTGTTTGTGACTTTTTCTGGATTATGAGCTCCAGGCCCTGGGGTAGCAAACTGTATTTTGGAAACCGGATGTCGCCCAAGCATTGAATAAGCTGGACCTTTTTTCATGTAGCTATTGTTATCTGTTTGACTATAGTGAGCTGGACCTGGTGTAAGTGCTAAATCTTCAGAATGCCCTCCACGACGTATCCTTGCAGACATAGTAAAAGCTGGGGCAGATGCTTTTGCTGGAACTCTCGGACCCAGAACTGGAGGTAAAGAGTAGGTGTTCGGTGCTGGTACCTGATCAATTGTTCTGTAGCGGGTTCTTGAACCAATAGAGTATGATGGGGGTTTGCGATAAGTTGGAATGATACATTTCTCCGGCCTGTAAACCCCAGGACCAGGTGTTGTTTCTCTATTATCTGTGAACATTAGACAGGTATTATAGTGAATAATGTCATACTGACATCAGATAGTTGTTAATTTTTTTGGCAGTTTTTTTATGATATCACAAATCTATGCATTTAAACTAGCAAAATTTTATTCCAGCAACTAGTAATGTCTTTGCTTATCTGCAACATGTCCAAAACTTTACATAAATAAAAATGTTTTTTAAAGGACAACATAGACGTTTACAGATAAAAAAAATAATTCTATGCTGAGGAAAACACATGGGTTGCTGCTTTTCATGTTTATTTTCTGAAAATGTTAATGGTTAGCAGTCTCCAACTTTGGTGGGTGTTTTTTTCGCACCTACATTTTTATTGGGTATAAATCAATGCATACATAGCCTAATATTAAAAAAATAAATAAATAAAAGGGTACAAAGGCATACATATAAAATGCAAAAAACATACAAATTAGTGAGTGTTTCAACATGGAAACAAATTTTTTCCCTGGCAATCAGGCTTTTAAAAATAGAGAATAGAGGCAGTGTAACAGTTCTAACAGTGCAGTTAAATACTCAATTCACTAGAATGCAGTAAATGTTCGCCACCAATGACTGCTATTGTTTTTACGTACAGTGTGTTTGAACAAACAACATTCTTCTTGACTATTTACTATTAGAGTATTTACTACTCTCAAGCTGGTAAATTCCATTGACCCTTTTAAAGTGATAGGCAGGTCAGATCACTCTTTTATAAAGGTGGAAATGGTATAAAACTACTGTAAAATAACAGTAATGTAGTGGTAATTGAAAAGTTGTGGTTAAACCAAAAAGTAACAATCTTTTGAAACAATGACCACTTTTATGATTCCTAGTGATCAGGTAATTCACCCTTTTATAACACAGCCCTCTATAAGTTGACCAGCTTCTTGAAAGTGCTACACTGCATGTGTAACTATATGCTAATTAAACAGTTAGACAGACATTGTAATAAGTACTCTACCTTGACAGGGACTCATCTACAATTATCTTTCCTAATCAAAGTAATACAATTTGAATAGTCAAGCATGCTACACGTTAAAATTAGTTTAAAAGTGTAAAGAGGATTTTTTTAAAGAGCTCATGTGAAGTAAGAATGGTCATACTTACCTGTCTCTTATCCAGTCCCTCACTGTGTACTGTCACTACAGGACATGAAATCACAGTTGGGGCAGATCCAAAAGAGTATTGGATGTTCAAGGGATTACAAAGATCCACATCAAAAGGATGATTAGCATCCATCAAACAGGTAAGTATGAACACTTTTGTTTGACCAGACACCTTTAAAAAGATTCAGTTGATAGACAGACTGTAGTCATGTGTCGCCATCTAGTGGACATATTACCCAAAATCCAAACCCAAAATCCAAAACTGCTGAACACAAAATAATGGTGAAAAGCCAATTAGCAATTGAAGGCTTTATCAAACTTACTGTATTTTTCTGTGCCAACCCTTTGCCCTAATCTTAAATCTAATAAACCTGCATGTTTCTTCTATCCATTTATTTTTAAACTAAAAAAAGTTTGCAGTACCAGAGAAAATGGTGTGAGAAGAAAGATATAGACATCTATTTTTCCATCCATAGATTGCAGAAACTACTGAGAACAGATACTGCTTGCCATGGTGTTTTAAGTCTGTCTGGCTGGTAGAGCTATTAGGGGATTCTTTAGGGGACATCCTGGTAACATGTGCATACCCATACATATAGAAGGTGCAGTAGTTCTGCTGTATGGCTTTCCAGGTCCCACACTTGATCATGAAGAATAAGTCCAGCATTCCTGCAGAGATACCCACATAAAGTTGCACTTGCCACCTTGTTCTTTTTCTTCCCTACTTTTTTGAGTGTTGGTGATTATAGAGAAAAAGTTTGAAAACTAAATAAGGGCCCAAAAGCACATAAGCCTGTTGCTTGCCCAATCCACTTTTAAGAAGCTCATGGTCCAATTTATCATTTGTGAGCGGATTCCATCTGTACTTAACACTTAGATATAACAGTGTATTCCAGCAAAAAATGGTTCAAGTACTGGAAATTCTTTCCAACTATCATTATGGCCTATTGCTAAAGTGCTAGCACCCCATCTATTCACAGAGAATCTTAGCTCTCATCACAATTATTTATGGAATGTACCTTTATGTGTCAGTTTGGAATATGTATTTCTGAACTCCATCCTTACCCTAAGTTTTGCACAACTACACACATATTGTCACCTAAACTGTAATGACTTTGATTTCACATAACACAATGAGCCCTAATATACCTTGTAATCTCACAGGGTTTTATAGAAGCTGCAACTGGCTAGAAGAAATCCACCATTATCTAGCCTTTTCCTCTACAGTCTTAGCACCCCTAGCCTGATACTTTTATTCATTAGGTTCCAATCATTTGAATCATGGGGTCTCAGCCTCACAGATAGGCATTACTTAGAGCAGTTAGCATGAGGCTGAGAGGGCTGTGAAATTTTCAAAAGGCTACATACATCACCCTGCTGGCCTTTTTACAGCCATGATCTTCCCTCATTGCTCAGGGAAGCACAGAAAAAAAATGATGATGTTGCTTGGTCTGAAATAATTATTGTAAAATATTGTAATAATATTGTAATAAAAATAAGAAGGCTCTATTTAAAAATGTCATTGGCATATTTATAGAGAAGGCAAAAATTCTCAGATTAAACCTAATTTAAATGAGTAACGATTTAGGATTTTAGAGAGGTATCTACACAGGTCATACTAGTTGTATACAAGTCACACATGAATGTACAAAATCAAGACTTAGTTAAAAAAGCTCCCTTTTGACACAACAGGGCACATATTAGGATAGATAACCTAAAAAGGATGAATACCTCTACCATCTATTTTGTTTAGTAATAATTTTCTTTTAATAATTGGCATATTTTTTCAGCATAATGGCTTTCCTAACTGTATTTGTGTTTATCTAAAAAACTGAAATATAATTTGGATGTAAAATAATTGTGTCATATGTAACGGTATCCAACTGTTAAAAGCCTTTTTTTCTTGAATTCTCTTTCTTCTCTCTCCTCTTTTATCTCCTATTACGCTATTACCATTTTATTTAGCTGCTCAATAGACACTTTAATGAAACCTGCAGGAGCGGTTATATTTGGATTCAGTTTAGTTAAAAAATGGATTTTCATTTATAATGAAATATAACACATGGTAAATAAATGCTTTAGGTTTTTTTTTTAAATCAGCCACTGTGAAACTTTTCCTATAAATGCTATGGGGTAAGTAAAAAGCAAAACCTTGTATGTCCCCCTTTGCCTGTCCATCCTCCTTCAAATCTCAGTGAGCAAATGTAGTGCACTCACAGGGGTCTATTTAGAAAACAGTGAATCTGACATTGCCTTATGAAAAATGTTCCAGGTCCATGTGTTTCCATGGCTTCTTTCCCAGGTCGGTAACTACACTGACACCAATGTTATTCCTGAGTGTTATTTCTAGTGTAATAGGGCATTTTCTTCCCAAGGATTGTCAGATTAGGGGATTATCCCCCAACCATGATTAACAAAGTAGGAGGGCAAGAACTCATTTAAGTTGTTTGTATGCTTCAAGTCTGTAAAAGAGTCTTCATTTTAAAAACAGGAGTTCAATATCCATGCTTCATGGCAATATTCTTTATAATTTATAAAAATCATGTACTAGGTTGCACTTTTATTTATTATTACATTTTTTTAAACTATTATGCTGAATGCTGGTAAACAGTACTCACATGCTATAGCTTAGGGCCTGTGCTGTATGGTAATTAATGCAATGTTGTTCCAGCTTGAGAGAATCAAACATTTGCTATTGAGCTATTTCTAGGTGCATTTTGTTTGATAAAAAACATCCAAAACCCAAAAAAAACAAAAACTGAGAGTTTTTAGTGTTTGGACCTACCTGCTGATTTGCCTCTAGCCAGAATAGAATAAGCTGGCCCAGCACTTCGACCAAAGCGTGTCAAACATGGTTCCACATAATAGCGAGGTCCCGGGCTGGAATCGACAACATGGGCTAAAAAAAAGGAAGGAAGTAACATAAAGACATACACTGGCAACATATAATTAGAAAAGAAAAAGAAGTATTTATATATTTTTCTACAGTGCCCTGACATAGCCTCAAATTTTTTTTTTCCACTAACATAAGCTGCTGCGTACATGTGGCATAATTACTAGGTCCTGTTTAGGAATAATTCTAACATATCACATTTTTAGAATGTAGATGGTAAGCACTTTGTAAAAATAAATGCAAACAAGGTCTAACGTAAACTTTGATAAATTGTTAACAAAGATTTTAGGTTGCAAGTTCCAATTCATTATTAATAAATAGTAATAGTAATAATATTAATAAGTAAAAATGTCAGGGACATACTTGAAAAGTTCTACCTGTAAATCAAAGAATTAAATTATTATCTAATTTTACCTACAAAATGTTATTAAAAATTCATTAAAGATCATACCAGAGTGACTTGTCCTTCCGTGGAAAGAATAAGCTGGGCTGGAATATTTTGTATAGTCATGGCCTACAAACCCCACAGTTGGTGGCAAGTTGTAACGTCCAGGCCCAGGACCTAATGTAAAAAGAGGTTGCAAGAGTTACAGAATCAAAGAGATACTTGAGGAAGCATGACGGAGGATACTGAGAATAGGTAATGTAAAGAACTGAGATGCTTGTTTATTTCTGTTTTTTTTGACAGCAGAGGTTGTCTAGCACTCAATTAGAAATAGATTCAACAGCCTACTCACAGATAAAATCTGAGTTCAGATTGTTAGGCATTACTGTAAACCATTAACATTTGCTTCATTTGATTGAATAACATAAAAATGTTTTAGCAGGAAAAAAGTGACATAGCACATGGTAAAATCTAGCAAACTATACTCACTGACCTGTTTCCTTAGCAGCAATCATTGCTGTTTTTCTTTCTGTGTTTTCTTCCATTTTAATCCAGCGTCACTTACTTATCCTTATTTGTACCTATCAAAAGCTCTTGCAAAGAACAAAATGTATCCGTTATATTTTATAAAAATAGATGAATTTTCCTCAATAATAAGAAGCAAAGTTTGATGAACAGGTGTACTGTCAATGATCTTCCTCTGTTATACTGTAGCTCACACCATTGTAATTAGACCTAAGGATGTTCTAATATGTGTAAGCTTATCCTTGTGCTATCTCATCACCCACTCCAAAACACACCCATCAACCCCTCTCACATGGGTTCCAAGTCACTGGAGCAAGAACACCTTCATTATGATAGTTGGTGGATTTTATTTAACCATTTATGTTCTCTGTGCCCTTAGATCTGAAATTATTGAACAAATGATAGATAGATTAAAGCCAATAGTACTGTAAAAATGACTAAAAACCTTTACATATACCCATAGCAGATATTAATTAGTTATCCAAAGCACTTTTTCTTCAATGATTTCTTGGATTTTCCCTTTCCAGTTCTGTAAAATGGTTACCAGTACTAATACAGAGGTAAATCTCCCTATTGGAGACAGAAATAAAAACTTGAAAGAAGTCATAGCCCTTTCACCATCCTATCTGAAATTAAAAAAAAAAGTTTTGCCCAGAGATATACTTTACATTTTCTAGATAAAGCTATCCCAAAACATAAACAAGCATGATTTTTAGTATAAGCATTGCTGTAATTTGTTTGATATTTGTTTTACTATCCAATTGGGTACGTGTGCCAACATTCTTTCTAAAGCTGCGTACACACATGCAATTCTTGTCGTTGGAAAGGGTCTTTCACGATCCTTTCTAACGACAAAGGACTACACAATGCATGAACGAGTGCTGTACATACAGCACCGTTCTGCTCTATGAAGAGGGGAGGGGGAGAACGACGGAGCGGCACCCTGCTGCGCGCTCTCCCCCTTCCCTTGCATTAGAATCGCTCATCGTTCATCGTCCGTGGATCCGCCAGGACGGATGCAAGGACGATGAACGACCTGGGCTGTACACACGCCAGATTCTCGCCCAATATCTGGCCGATGCCGATTATCGAGCAAGAAAAATTTGACGTGTGTACGCAGCTTAAGACATATAACGCAGCTTAAGACACAAGATAATTTGCTTCTTTCTGTGTGCAAATATTTTACAATGATATAACAAAAATGTTGTCTTTTAATTTGGAAGATAACAGTACTCTTTCAAAAATTCCTTTTGATCACGTCTGTTTCCTGCTAAACAATGTCCATTTAATGTACATTGTATTTTAGGTTTTGTTATGGTTTGATGATTTAAATTTTAAATATTTTTAAATTTAAATATATTTGATATTTTTTAACAGCTGATATGCATTTGCATTTGCTATCAGACATTAAACTTACTCATCAATCACAGCATCAAACAATAAATGTTATACTAACGTTTCAGAGTTTAGTATATTTGTCTCAAAAAGTAGCCAGTTACATAACAATACCTATCACTGTTAATTCTTTTCTAACCTAACCTATATACCCGACTATAAACCAAGATGTTTTTTTAATGCCATTAGAAAAATTATCTTGGTTTTTACTCGGGTCATACCACTTGACGGTGTTAATAGATCCTCATGGTTTCCTCTTGTAAAATGTATACCCAACTTTTTGAGACATTATTGTAGTTTGTTACACAATTTACACTAGGACACTCCATCATCTACTGGTGCCCGAAATTAATACACACAAAATCATATCATCAAGTGCACGTGATCCATCATAACCATCTCAAAAGTAGAAAAAACTGTAAACAGAAAGGGGGAAGATAAACATACTAATCCTATGTAATTGTATTTCCCCCCTTTTAAATATTAATTGATGTAAAAAAAATAATAACACACCAAGGAAGTATTTATTTACATTCATTTTATTGCCATTTTTGTTGACTACTGTTTTAAATGTTAACAGTGATGACCAGATTTATTTACCAACAAAAACAGTAAAACTACATTGGCCTGAGTATAAACTTAGAGAATTGGTTTACAAGTATATGTAGTATATTTATAGTACTTAGCAATACAAAAAAATCTGCACTACTGTGGAGGTAGCTATCAAAACAAATGCTTAGCATTACTTTTAGCAGCAAAATAACTATTTGACATATACCCACTGATTTCTATAGGATATAATAGTTGTGGTAATGAGTGAAGATCCTCTAACCTAATATTTTCTTGTTTCAAAGTTTCATTCATCATCTTTTTTATAAAAATTTGTAACCTTCATGCCATGCCTAATGCCACCTCTTCTGAAAAAGCTTTTTTTCTGGCGAAACGCGTCAGTTTAATTTTTCCTTTTTTCTGCTACCTATGATTTTTCAGTAATAAGAATAATCATGATTGATTGTTGTGATCATTTTATGTTAAATATTTTGAGATTATGTTAAATAGTTTTTGGTACACTTTGCTAATAAAAATTTCCTAAAATTACCATATTTAGTTTTAGTTTAGTTTTTTTGATTTTTTTTGTAGTTTTTATTCAATATGGTCTGTACAGGTTTTTAAAAGGCACACATGAGTATAGTTCTTAACATATGGGCATATATACACATATGTTTTGAGAGACTTTATTATTTTAACTTCATCACTAAACATGACAGCTTTTCTGGTCAGTTGATGTTGATTAGGAAATTCTTGAGCGTAGTTGTAATTTATATGTGATTTTGAACTGTTCCATCCCAAGTGTTACCCCAGTGGGAAAAAAGGAAACCCCAATCCCTCACAACACATTGACAATGGTTTATGTCATACATAATGGAGCAGTCATTATTCCACAAGCACCTAGAATTTTCTGCTAAAGCAGAAAACAGCACAGTTTGTGACTGGAACAATAACATTTAATGTAATTTCAAATTGACTGTGCACACATAAACTTTTTTCCTATTTTATTAAAACATACCAATTAAATTACAATGAAAAAAATTAAAAATTGACAAATTAAATATGACTGAATAAAACTCGGGGCAATGCTTCTGATAACGTGGCCATATGTCTGACTATATGTTTATACAAAAATCATCATTAACAAAAAGCCATTGTCATAACATATGTCCTTTTTTAAGATTTTATTTTAGATTGATATTGATTTAATTCCTTTTATACAATAAATGAATGAATGGATATTAAACCTACGAATCAATGACATAGAATTCATAGTGGAATTGAATTGTGAATGCTATACACAGTATTACAAAAAAGACTTGACTTTGAACAAAAATAAATCACCATGGAAACCAAGTTTACTAGTAAGAGGAGTAAATCCTGCAATGATTCCTAAACACAAGGACAACTAGGAGGGCAAGCTGGGATACATGGAGATTTGGATGTAAACTATATAAATTATGCAGTCACTAAAATAAATTGACCAGACACATCATTTTGCAAAATAAATATACATCACAGTTGTACTTTGGTTGTGTGCTTGCAATATGTAAAATGTATAGGCACATTTAATGTGTGATTACAGGACAAAGAAATCCACATAACTGCCTTTAGATATAAAAAATGCCTAGGGACCCCCTAATGGTATTTTAATAATACTGGAAGCTAGCAAACCAAAGCTTTGCAATTGTTGCTACTAGGTTCTTGAATTGTAATGTGGAATAAAAATAATAATCTATGTAGTTCTATGGGTTTTTCCTTTTAACCATCATTTTTAAGACTTACTTCTTTTGGTTTATAATAAAATATATAAATTGTATTGGTTTACAGCAATCTTTAAATCATGCCAAAGATTTAGGGGATTAAGGTCTGGGCTTTTTCTAGGCTATTGCAGGACATTTGAATGGTTCCTCATTAAAACACTCCATTGTAGCTCCCAGTCTCATACCTCTGAAAGACTAAAAAGGAATTGCCTTACATTGGTGCCATCTTTCCTTCAATAATGACACATTTTCTTGTTCCTGCTTATGAAAAACATCCCCACAGCTTGATGCTGCCACAACTGTGCTTCATTGTAGGAACTGTGTTCTCAGGATGATGGTAAGTGTTACATTTGTGAAGTTCAAGTTCAATTTTAGTCTGTACATACAACCATCTTTTGTTGGAAGGGTCTGCTACAAACTATTAAGCAAACTCCAAATATGTTTTCTCATCTTTAAAATAATACAATATCTTCTAAAGAGAGCAGAATGCAAAACCATTGCATAACATGGAAATATAAACATATACACATTTGCAATGGCTATGGCAAATATTGTCATTAATTAATGTCTATAGATAATTATTAGGTTTAAGAAGGCATCCTGTAAGAATAGCGTTTGTATATTCAAAGATAATCCCATCACTGTTGTGTGTCTTCAGCTCCTTCATTGTTATTCTTTGTGTCTTTTTGCATCTCTACTTAATGGCCTCCTCCTCAACTGTGTGGGTTTTAGTGGACGGCCTTTTCTTGTCAGGTTTGTACTGCTGCCATATTATTTTCATTTTGTTATATTTAATTTATTGGTACTCTGTTTGATATTTAAATTTTAGGATTTTTTTATACTTAATCTGGATTTATACTTCTGCACATCCTTGTATCGGACCTGTTTGCAGTGCTTCTTGGTCTTCACGTTGTTTTCAGTGGTTTTTCAGACCTCATGTGACAGATATGTTATTATATATATTTATATAGTCAAATCTCATTACATAAAATGTTACTGTATTATTTACATTACTCAAAGAGTGTTTTAGGTCTTAATAAAATGGCAGTTCAATGGGGCCTGGCAACTGAATAAAACATCATTCACCATAGGAACTACCATCCCATGGTCAGTGATGGTGAAAAAAGAACAAAAGCAGTGCGGGGTTACTTTGTAGAAGGAGTGTGGTGGCTGTGCGGACAAAAGCAGCACATATCTCATTAGCACCTGCTTTCACCTGTCAGGCTGATGCTCTGTGAAAGCATGCTCACAATGTGTCTCCAGGCTGTCAAAAGAGCTCTCATGAGGCTACGCTGGAAGCTGCAGCTGATGTATATGACTTGCAGGAGGGATAGGGATCATTTCATTTATCTGTGTTTTTTTCACTTTGTGACAGGGTCACCTAAATACACTGACTGGACACATTGGCATTGCAATCAATTGTGGGGAAAAGTCAATGAGAAAGGTTGCACAGGAATCAATTGGAATCTAATTTATTAATATTACATTTTTAGAAAGACTTTACATTTTTTTTATAACTCTAAAGACCAGGTTCCTGTGAATAGATTATTACACCTGACATTAAAAAGTGCATTGCATTTAGGCAGCTCATTCAGACCTATAGCGCTAATAAAGCTTGTTCTCCATGCACATTCTTAAAGAGGATGTAAAGCCTAAATGGCTGATGCTTGTCTTTTTGCATCTCTAATTATTGGCCTCTTTGCATGTTGTGTGGGTTTTAGTGGGCAGCCTTCTCTTGTCAGGTTTAGTAGTGATGCCATATTAATTACAATTTGTTATAATGGCCTGTCTGCTGTGCTTCTTGGTCTTCATGTTGCTTGCAGTGGTTTTTACGGACATCAGGGGAGCATAGAAAAGAGTGACAACATACAACCACTATCGGGATATAAATGTTACTCCATAGCAGGAAGTCTCTGAAGAAAGTCCCTCATGAAATGAGCATTTGGTATTATTTTACTGAAAGCTGCCCGTTTAGAAAGAATGAAAATAACTTTTAAAATGACATGAAATTGGAAATAAACCAACGGTTTCCCAAAACAGTTACATTCAAGGTTCTGGTTATAACTATCACAACTGTCAGTGTGTGTATGTCAGTTAATAATGGAACTTCAGGGCCCTTATTGTGGAAAACAGTATTTGGAAAGCTGCACTGCAGAGAACTGTGAGGTACTTCCCAAAGTTACTGCATGGCAAAAAGCGACTTTTCACTCTCACTGTAGCCGCAAGCACAAAATGGCCACCAACCATTCCTACTTACTTGAATCCAAGCGATTGTGATTGTGGTTGGGCCTGCAGCAGAACGGTGTAACTCACTGCACGACTGAAATGGCCCCCTTAAGCAAACCTGTCTTCACATTCTCAACATGTAAAGGGGTAGCTATTTCTTTTACATTAACCACCTGGGCGTACACTGATGTCTAGGTTTCTGTACCAAAAGCGTTACAGGTTTTAATGAAATTTTTTTTTTTTAAATTGTAGACCTGTAACTTACAGAAATTTGTCCGAACAGGGTTCTAGTAGATATCATGAATATAAAAAATGTTTGAAACACACAATCATGTAAAAAAAAATACTTTTAATAAAATTAAAATACACAAAAATCAGCTTAAACAAGAATACATAAATAAATGAAAAATACTGAAAATGCGATAATTCGGTATACTGTATATTATATTTTTCTAAAACACCTCCCTAGTGTCCAACCGTCCAACGTCACATACCTATAGACAAAACCACATAAATATATTTTGTATTACTTTGTATTGGATTGGATACAGAACTTTGTATTCAATCCAATACGAAATATTTGAATTTCCCGCTACGACCCCCATCGACGGGCACACGCACGCACATCATCAGGAATCGCCGAGGGACGCGTACGCGAACGCTGGGTATTCTAATTCTTTCCAAACTTCCATGCAAAAAGTGTTAAATTTTTTGCATGGAAATTTAATTTGGATTGTAGGCTCTAATTCACCGAATTACCGCATAACTCACCGAAATATGTCCAAAATTTTATAAATTTAATAATTTTTTTTTTATAAAACATAAAAAAAACCTTTAAAAAAAAAATCTTTAAAAAAAACTAAAAAAAAGTTTAAAAAAAATAGTGTATAATGTAATGTACAGTAGCTTATATATTATATATATAATACAAATATATATATATTATTTAAGGATTTCTTTGTATTGGACTCAATACAGCTTTTTTGTATTGAGTTCAATGCAAAGGAAATCAATACGGCTTTTTCTTCTAAGGAGAGGACACCCGATGCTGGAGGACGACACTGGAACACGACGATGGACGATCGCAGCGGGACCAGGTAAGTGATCGCTCAACCCGAACTTTTCTCACTGTATTTTCATACAGTGAGAAAAGTACGGGCTTATCGATAATTGCAACTTTTTTTAGATGGGAAAAGTACGGGCTTAACGGTTGGGAGGTTAAAAGATTGTTTTTTTTTCAATTTTCTTAAGGGATGTCCCCTCCCCTTCCTAAATACTTGCATCACATATCCCAGGAGGCTGCAGGCTGCTCTTTCTGCAAATGTAATAATAAAACAGGTGCCGATCTCCCGCATGCGCAGTAAGGTGTCATGATGTGAAATCAGGAGACGTCAGGAAGAACCCAGAAAAAATAAAATGGCAGCACTGCATGGAACGAGCCCCGGAAGGGAGAAGTCAAGTCAGCAAGGGCTTTCACTTTATTTTATTTGATGAAAGTTCCACTTTAAGTCCTCAAGCTCACTGCTGGGAGGTTTGGGTGATACCACTGCTGTTTCCCAGTGCCTGCCACAAGGCATAGTGACATTACACAAAACACAAATTAGCCGAGGTGTGTGTGTGTGTATATATATATCTTATTTTTATATGCCACTTGTTATATTAGGAGACATGGGGGGCTTTCAAGAGCAGACCATCCCTTTTCAGCATTAGATTTTAATATTAGGTTTATTCTGCTTTTAGTACCAGTTTCACTCTAATTAGGCCTTCCAAGGTGTAACCCCTACTTCTTGCACACAATGCTAAGTTTCCATGAACAGAGCTGTGCCTTCTCGTTTTCCAGCACACAGCATAGTTAGTCTGGCCTGTGTTTACATAGCCGCTAGAAGCACGCACACATATGGAATAGCAGCAGTAAAACACATAAACATATGGAATCCACCGCCTGTAATGACAGCTCACACTTATGCCACACTCAATATGGAGCCGCTTTCTAGTCCCTTTTTCTATGGCGCGTCACATGCAGTAGCCACTCAGCGTCCACATTACACCTAAAGGACGGCTCAGTCTGCCAGTAGTAGTCTCTGAAGAAGAATCTGAGACTCCTCATTGGACCTACCAAAGCTGAAGGGTGGAGAGTGCACTGGAGGCCGGAAGCGGGTGATGAAGGGGGGGAATGATGCGGAGGGGGCCGCCGTTTCCATGGTAGTGTGGCCCGGTGAGCTGTGAGGGCCTACCTGCGGAGTCTTTCCCGGTGTCGGGATGACGGGCCTGAGCTCACCATGACAGGGGAAAAGAAAAAGAAGAAGAGGTTAAATCGCAGCATTCTGCTGGCAAAGAAAATCATCATTAAAGATGGAGGGACGGTGAGTGAGTCGTGACAAGGCGACACATACAGGTCGTGATCTGTGCCTGGATGGTGGCAGTGTAGTGACTTAGAAGTGGGTTCTTCAGGATGACAGTAACATATGGCGGCAACTGGTAACCTGACTATTTGCATAAGATGTCATGGTGGTGTTATTGAGCTATTGGCAGAAATGTATGGCTTCTTATACTGTATGCTGGTGTTTAATGGCGAATCTGCAGCTGTGTTATATAATGCATTCTGTGTCCCTAATGGTGTGCAGGTCACAAACATGGCACATGCATGTACGGTGTAGTTCTGATGGATCCAGATATTTAGGTGTAGGTGGCCCAGTACATCACTCTACAGGTGAACCTGGCAATGATGGGGGTGCCCCTGCTCAGTGTTGTTGAGGCCTGGAGATCTTCATTTATCAGTATTTGGTAAGCGACTTACTTGGATCATCTGTGTTGTCAATCAGATTTCAGCTTTTCTTTTCCAATAGAAATTTATAATTGAGTTAAGATAAACTTGTCTTATTTGTGTTATCATCACAAACTTTAAAAACATTCCTATTTATTATCTAAGTTATAATATTAGAAACTGTGTTGCAGCTAAGTGACAGACACCATTGTCTGGAAGTGATCAGAGCTCAGTATATCCATTTACAGCATTCAATGATTTGTACTTCGGACAGCCATCCATGCTTTGCTGATCTCACTAGGAGAAGTAGAAACAAAGGCGCTGACCTACAAATTCTAGCAAACTTTTAACAAATACCCTGAAGCATGCTGCAAGTGACAATTGACTAGGGGACCCCATACATGTGAATTTCATCATTGAAGCCATCAGATCAGCCTATTGGTAGAGCTCAGTGCACACATTTTTGTCAGCATGGGTTTTCTGCAAAAGCACTCTGCAAGTTAAAAAAATAAGTATGTGTAAGGTGTAACTTATCTTTTAGGTCTTTGAAGCAGAACTGTGCATTAAAAACAAATAAGACTGCAAACAGGAAGTTTGTTTATTGCAGAAGGGACAGGCAAAATGTCCCTTCTGCAAAAAAATGAACTTACCTTCTGTTCACAATTTATTAGGAACACTCACCTCTCTTTGCAAAGGCACCTCTGTCTTCACCTGGTCTTTTCTGGGTTCCTAACATCAGCCATATGGATTAACCAGGCCAGAATGACATCTCTCCTGATCATGCACACAGAAGTTTATTCTTTCCCCCTAGCTGGGAATGATGGGTATGTCAGGATCCTGCACTTAGGTTCACAGCTCTAAGTACCCAATAAGAAAAATTGTAAACCAACTGGTATGTTTATTTTGTAGCAGATGGGATAGAGCGTGTCCCCTTTGCAATAAACAACCTGTCTGGTCACAGTTTTTAATGTATAGTTCTGCTTTACTGTCCCCTGACATACACACATGCTGTCCCTGATCTGCCAAGTTTCAAAACCCTGATTGTCAAGTCCTGCTGCACCGCAATCCCCAGTCATTGTAATGTGGTATGTCCATGCCCCAACCCCACCTTACCTGTGTAGGCACATGCACAAACTGGTTCCCAACCTCTCCCATTTGGTTGAATTGGAGCATGGCTTAGCCTGCAATACTATGCTTTGGTCAACTAATAGTCTGAAATGGGCCTAAGACCATTTTTATTTTTATCAAAACAAAGCAGGCAGATGTCTGTTATTCTGTAATTACTGCACCTTTACATTCCTCATCATGTACTCATTCTATTTACCTTTCTCAAAAATGGGCAATGTTAGGATGCGTACACACGTGCAATAATTGTCGTTGGAAACGAACGATCCACGATAGATCGTTTAATAATTAACAAAAAAAGTGCACAACGACTGGTCAATAACGCCGAAGAACAAGGAATCTCGCTTGAAACAACCTTTCCGGCGGATCTGATTGGGCGATGATCATTTGTAATCTATTGTGTGTATGGTCGTTCACTAATCATGGATTGTTCTGTGATACACTTTCTCATGTACATGTCCCTTTCTGCATTGTTCCTAGTGTGTACATTATTGGTGGATTATATTTGAACGATCGTATTGTTACAGCTTGTACAGAATTGTGCACAGTACGATTGTTCAAAATAATCGGGAATAACTGTGGATTGTTCGTTTTCAAACGGTAATTATTGCCCGTGTGTACCTAGCCTTACTCAGTGTTCTCCCCAGCCCTTTTAAGCCAGGAGAGCCCGCTTAAAAGGGAGTTTTTGAGTGGTTACTGATAAGTTGGGTCACAATACAGGGGCTTCCACCTGCCTACAATTTCTATCCACCCAGCTTAAAGATATTTCTGGGTTGAGCACTGCTTCTTATATGTAAATCATGACTTTTGTCAAAAGTCAACAGCCCTCATCTCTTACAATCACTTGTCTGGTAACTTAGGTGCAACAAAGAACAGTAATACACAATTGTCCTTGGAAAGTAGAGCTGCGTTATATTCAAGTTTTAATTGACATCAGATTGGTAGGTGCTGGCACCCATCAAGGGATTCGCTAGGTCTCAGGAGAACGACTGAAGCAGTTTTTTTGCATTATGCTCTGGTAAATCTACTATGTTTCTGTAACATTCAATAGGATCGTTTTTTTCCCCTTTAGATATACCGAGAAAATTAGGCCTGCAAATCAATGTTTTAAGTTTTAAAAAACCTTGTTTTTTTTTTTGTTTTTTTTTTTAAATATCCTCACCAACTCTATTGGCTGTATGTGGGATTTGTAAACCCTTATTAATGTAAATGTGTAAACTCATGTAAACAGAGTGATATCACAGCAATTAAATTATTCATTTAACTAGTCTCCTAACTACTCATATTTGGGCCATGCTTTTATGCTAATTTAGGATTAATGTAAAAGCTGTCTTGTATATGGGAATAAAGGATTGGTAAATGTATAATTTGAGTTTTTTTAGCACTGGTCATTCTCATATTGAGGAATGATTCAGACTCTGTTTATTGTTTTGAACTACTGGGTACATCATTCCTTTGCATTTCTATAGGGCCTGGCAGCCAATCAACTGGGCAATTTACAGAGCAGAGCAATCTGGCTGTTCGTTGGCTCTATAGTGCTGGCTAACAAAACGTAGGCGTTGGGCCGATCAAGGGTTAATGCTTTTAAGGAAAAATCTGTGTTTTCTGAAACACTGCCAATATACAGAACAAATATTAACTCAAGAACAGGTTACTTCTGTTCATGCCCTCTACCCCAGCTGTTGTAGGATGCTTCATGATGCTTTATATCTATGACAGGTTTTTCTAATAATTTTCTAGTAAGAAAAAAAAAAAAAGAAGGGAGAAGTCTGAAGCAAGCCAAAATTCTAAAATCTGAATACTGACAGACTAAGCTGAATAATGGAATAGCTGGAGGATATTTTAAAATAAAAGGGATATGTGTTTAAGGCAATCATTTGGAAGCCAATCATCATTTATTATTGTAGGTCATTGGAAAGCATTAATATAAGACATTACCCCCCCATAATTTAGCAGAGTTTACTGGTATCTACGGTAGGGAAAAGGAGAGAAAGAGCAGAGAAGCTGCCCAAACCAACCCTCATTATTGACTGTTCCTTCCAATACATTGTGACTGGAAAGCTGAGATCACCCACTAACATAAGGGTCCCTATAATGTGACTGCTTTGTTTGGTAATGGGGGGGAGAAGATGGAGTTTCTGGCCATTAAGGCCCAATACGCTCCAGAACATTGTTTTTTTTTTTGTTTTGTTTTTTTGTTTTTTTTTTTTGTTTTAAACAAGAGTTTTGTGAAACCCTATGGGTCCTCCAAAGGAGTTCCCTAAGTCATGAGGAATGTTTGCCTTTTTGGTCAGTTTAACTGACGCCAATGATCTTTTTGGCCATCTGTAAGGGTGACATTCTTCCCACTGGTCAGCAATGTAATGTGTAAAATAATGTGCTGTGGATGTTATAACAGGGATTCCCTGAAAGTTATTTCAGTCTTAAAAAGGTCAAGAAAGACTGATCAAAAGAAATAAAGCTGCTGATATGCAGCAAATCCAAAGCCTAAAATTTTTATTTTGAATAAAATAGGGGAGGATTAGAACCTCGTTCAGGTTTTTATTCCTTACTTTATTTTTGCTTGGATTATTTGTGCACACTATATGTTCTGTGACCATTGCTATCCTAGAGAGACAATGAGAGTTCCAAAATCTTATAGTTGGCATCAGAATAGGAAAAAATAGAAATCCTCCAGAGATTCTATTTGCATGTGTTTTACCTAAATCTTGACCCTAAAACTAAATGTTTTATACATTTTAACACTACTCTGTTTAATCCAGTTTACAATATATAAACAATTTGTTCTAGTTCCTTTATACAGGCTATACAATTTCTTGTCAATAACAAAGAAATTTCCCATGTACATAGTCTCCAAGAAGGTATTTTGCCAATAGTCACTGTACAGGGCCTTACAAACAAACGAAATGCTGTAGTATGTGTGTGGCCATAAATTATGTCCAAACATGTATCTTTTGGTTCTAGTTTAACTATTCCAAGCTAATCAGAACATGCAGTATTTTTTTTTGCTTGTAGGAATAGAAATATGAGAGGTGGCATTTTTAACTGGTTTTTAAAGTTTCAAGCTGCAGGTCTGACATTCTATACAAATTGATGACATGCTTTATAAAACATCGTAATCCTGGATTTGATGCTTTGTCACTAGAACAAACATGCTTAACCAGAATTGGGATTTTTCAGACTTTAATCTTTGCATGCCAAGTAGTGCAGCAAGAGAAGTCTGCACTGACTGCTCCCTTATTTATTTAGTGAATTTTACTTAATGAAAGCACTTAAATCCCATTCTTTCCTATGTGGTTGACTCACATTTATGAAATGCAATTTTTTTTATTAAAGATAACCAATTATTGCATTTCATGGGACAGCTGCTGCACACACATAGATGTGAATAGGCCCTGAAGTCATTACCCAGCCTTTACTTTCTATGAGCTCATTTATACCCCATAAATGTTATATTTTCATCTTTTTGTGTTTAATTCTTTTTCAGAAATTGTATACCTCCTGCTTGATTTGCAAAGTAAAAAGTCCACCCAATACAGTTTTACTGAAAATCTCTGCTAGGATTGTTTTTTTTTTTTTTTTGTATGGCTAGAGAAAGGTTCTCACGGAACATTTTCCACTAACAAGGCTCTAGAAAGACAATATGCATGATTTACATGAGCCCAGGGCATTAGCTTGTCTTTCTGTGCGTTTGACAGATATGATCACAAAAATGATTGCAGTGCAGGTAGGTGAAATAATTGGAATTGGAAGGTCTGTGCACACCAGTGGTCATTGGGTGATGTACATAACTTGTACATTCATCAAAAGGATGAATAGAGCCTGACAAACATGTGGGGCACAAACTAACGTATTAACACAAAACAATAGCTGTGAATAAAAGTCATTGAGCTTTGCCTGATTTTCTGCTAATAAGTAGTATATAAAAGAGGGTTATATACAATGGTATTGGTACAGACACAGGGAGATCATATCAGAGATGGCTGAGAGACACATGTGGCCCCAAAACTACTGAATGCAGACTTCTTCTTTACAGATTGATAACTATTAACTATGTAGCTAATAATTTATTACTAATGGTGTTTTTGTTTCTTGAAACTTTCATGTTACCTTACAGTACTTCCATTATGTGTCCAAAGTGCAATCTCTAGAGCTCGTGCTAAAGCTATGTACACAAGTAGGATTTTTGTCACTGGAAATCGCTTCAAGTGACAGATATACAAATGAATGTTGCATACACAGCGCCCATTCTGTTCAATTAAAGGGGCAGGAGGGAAGAAGAATAAGTGGTACCCTCTTGCATCCCCCTCCTTTGACCTACATAGTGTTTGTTCCTGATCATCATTCATAGATCCTGATGATTGATGAACAACATCGGGTGCCCACTTTACACATATCAGATTCTCGCCCAAGATGAATGGTTGTGTTTGTCTTACGCCAGGAATCTGATATATGTACACAGCCTAAAACTGCAAGACTAGAGAATATAGACTATCATGGGTGAACCTGGGTGATCCAGCAAACCTTGACTGGATTTGGTCAGTGATTGAAAACATTTACCAAATAATACAAAATTACTTTAGAAAATCAACTCCAAGTTTTCTGGATCACCCAGGTCCACCCATGATAGTCTATCATCTGCGGTCTTGGAGAGTCTAATAAATCAGACCCAATATAAGGGGTCGTAGATGATGACAGTTTAGTCAGTGATCATACATCATGAATAGAATGACTAGTTAAGTGTACAACAGGCCCAACAAAAAATAAGCCTAAAATATCAGACCTTTGGACTTTATTTTTTTGTTTATGTGAAATAAATGTTAATTGCTGTATACAAGAAGAGTGTTTTGACCTTCATATAAATATTACACATTAATGCCTATTTTCTCTTACACAGCGACAGGGGGTTGGTGAGCCCAGTGTGTACCATGCAGTGGTGGTTATATTCTTAGAGTTCTTTGCCTGGGGTCTGCTGACAACACCCATGTTAACGGTAAGTTCAACACCCAGATCTATTGTAAATGCGACACCTTTTTTCAGATGACATTAAACATCTAATGATTACTTTACAGGTGCTGCACCAGACCTTCCCACAACATACATTTTTAATGAATGGTTTAATCCATGGAGTTAAGGTAATGATGTGTGCCTAGTCACATGCTACACGTTAAAGCTTTATTTTCTTGTGTGTACCTATGTCATCCTAATTCTGCCTCAATTCTTTCAGGGACTTCTCTCCTTCCTTAGTGCCCCCCTCATTGGAGCATTGTCCGATGTGTGGGGCAGAAAGTCATTCCTTCTCCTCACTGTTTTCTTCACCTGTGCGCCTATACCTCTGCTCAAGATCAGCCCATGGTATGTAATGGTGGCAGTGGTGGGTAGCGTAATGATTAATACTGCTTTCTGTCATTTATCAAATGTACAGTAGCATAAATTTGTTTTCGGGGACTTTGAAAAATGAGACCATGTTTCCCTGTTTCCTCACTTTTCTATGTAACTTTTATAAACCGTGAATTTTATAGTTTGAAATGTTAAGCTTAATTTTTTTTTTCGTTTCTAACGGTTGCAGGTTTATTAACACCTTATGTTTCTGTTTTAAGTTTATAAGGTTCTCTAATGCTTTTGAGTTTTCCTACAGGTGGTATTTTGCAGTGATTTCTATGTCTGGTGTCTTTGCCGTCACGTTCTCTGTCATCTTCGCCTACGTGGCCGATATCACCCAGGAACATGAGCGAAGCACTGCATATGGCCTGGTAAGCTTTATGTGGAGCACATATTGAAAACGTTATCATTCTCAAAGCTGAAACTGCTGAACAGCTCTTTGAAATATCTATAAAAAGTAAGGTAAAGTGAGCCTGTGAGGACAGAAGTATTAAATGATATAGACACAGCTTTGGTTTTCAAAGGTGCATTCTTTAGGGTTCTTACTCCAATGTACAATAGGATAGTGTTTCAGAACACCCCTGAAGCCAGTGAAGTTTGAAATGTTTGAACTCTTGCACTTGTCAGCAAAGACAGTCCCCATATCTCCATCCTGCCTGTGGATCAGTATATGCTGATCTATCATCCTGATGCTGAATGAAGATAGTGTACACAACAAAAGGTTAGTTTAAAAAATAAAATTGGGTTAGAGCCAGGGTTTGGAGGTTTAGTTTTTATTAGGTTTTAGTGGGGGAGGTTACGTGATAAGGGCTCACATTACGGGTTAAAAAACAGTCTGCTAGGTGTCAAGACTTTGGTTACAGTTAACTGTTGGTAATAAAATTATTATTACCTCCAGCAAGAAGAAGTGTGAGCAGAACTGTAGTGACATCACACAATCTCTTGACACTAGGCGTCATATGGACAATGCCTTAGCTCCTACATAAATACAGTTATGAAGCTAAATGCAGGAGGAGTGCCTCGATGCATTGGCTTACCAGAAGGTTCACTGCTATTTCTCAGGAGGAAAATTCAAATAAATGTAAATGTTTCAGTGTACTGTTAGGCACAGCTATTTTCTTTTTATGCTCCATTTAAGGGACTCTCTTTAGGGTAAGGTTTGGGTCCATTTCATTGTTAAGGGTTAAGTCATTTTGCTTTGAGCAACAGTCAAGAAATACTCATTTTCAAGCATTAGTCTTAAAGTATTAACTTTTTCTATCTCCATACCTCCTGTTGGTCATATAAAATATTGCCATTGGTGAGTCAGCAGCCTGGTCCAAGTATTTTTACGTCTCCGTGTTCTAACATTATCTGCTGTATCAAAAGATAGCACCTGACTCTACTAGGTACCAAAAATAACATTCCTAACACTTCTCTTATTCTCTTAAGTCATTCTGACCCAGCAATGCTTATAAATTATATTGTATTCCTTATGAGAGTAGCTGCAAAAACAAATTCATATTTGCAGCAGTAGTCTGGATTCTCCGTTATCAGAAGACATAAAATGGCAAAGTCAGGGGCTGTGGAGGGTTCAGTCTATAAGATGACTGGTTAAACAAGGAAAATATTCCTTCTTTTTACATGACAAAAATCCAAGCATCCTCTGATTCCAAAATGTTCTGTCATTTGCACTAACATTAGAGCTATGTACATACTGTAACTTTCATACACAGGGCTCCACTTATACTCTATTTTGTTAAAAATTAGCTGCAGATTGACTTCCAGATCTAAAGCCCTTGCCATTGTCTCAATTTCCAGATCCACTTAATCTGAAAGTTGGTTAGGCAGAGGGAGCTACCCCAATTATTTAGGTTGCTGGGCACCTGTAATCCCATTTCCCATCAGTTTTAATGCTAATGGAGTTAATGCTGTGGTACTTTCATTGGATGAAATGTTTTCTAGGCTCTGTCTCCCCACTGCTCCTGCTTGAAAAGAGCCAAGTAGACATTTAAACTTTGATTCTTATATAACACCTGCCTATGGGAAATTAGGTCACCTCTGGTCATCCGCTCCCTATCTGCTGACTACTGTCTGAGTTTTGGAAGTACCCTAGAGCCTGTATTACACAAAATCTGTAATATGTTTAATTTTAGACATCAGGGTGGGGTAGAATCCCACTGTTCTAGGTTTCCCCAAGGTCACAGGCTCAGCTGGCTGTGGCTGGGCCCTTGCCTTTTTTTATCATGCAAGATTTTATGACCCTATTTACCAAATTTTTTGCTGACTGTAATCGGAAAGGCCACAACCATACTCTTGTAACCTCTCCTTCAGATTCTGTATCTGATTTGCATGCAGCCTTGGAAGATTCTGAGCCACTCCTTCATTCCTCAATCAGTGAGGTGGCCCCTGAGGAATCACAATCTAATTAGATCAATCCCAAATTTAAAAAAACAATGTTGGATCTTATCAATGCAGTTTGGAACTCTCCAATACTGGAGGACCAGCTACCAGATATTTATCTAGTCTTGAGTTGTTTAAAATCTCAAGTCTACTAAGACTTTCTCTTGGAATTTTTTTCCCAACTATTCCTTTATAGAGATTAAAAACATCCTGACAAGCTGTTTGTTTCCTCCTATTAGTTTTTTTGTCCATTTAGTGATGATTTAATGCAGAAGTATTTTTCTTTTCCACTGTGGACCTGGCATTGTCCAGAGAGCTTTGTTCTCACTGGTAGTCCCTGCCCTTCCTCTAGTTTTTGCTGTAACCTTCTTGGTCCCTCTGACTGGTCAGAATTTATTAAAAGTAATCTAACTGCTACCAAGGTTGATCCCTTGCTTTTAGAATGCATGGAGCAGATTAAAATTTAGCTGAGGTGGTTTATTAGAAGCCTCATGACCTTTCCCCTCATAGATCGTATGTTGGTTCATATGTGTCCAGCATTAGGAACAGAATGTAAAGTCTTCAAGACAAATGCTTCGGTGAGTTTCCCAGGGCTAAAAACTGGAATTTTGCTCCTTGCCCCATCTTTATTTCTTCATATGCAGCCTACCTCCAATACCAGTGACTCTTAATGGCTTCTGTTGACATCCAAGTTGCATACTTGCATGTCATCATCTTTCCAGTTCATCAGTGATTTTTAAACTTTAGAAGGGGCCCTAGCAGTTTGAATCCTGCCTTTTTTTTTTGCTGTTGTAGCTAGGGTATTCACTAAGGTGCTGACCTTTGGGCTAAACCTGCTGCATCTCCATGGCATCAATAGGAGACTTCAGACACTCTGGTCTCAGGACTTGTTCGACCAAGAGCCATGGGTCTGATGGTAGCCTCTTTCAGGACAGTTTCATATGCCCAGTTTTATTTAAGACTATTACAATTCAACATTCTGTCATTTGAGGACAATGAGGAAAATGTCATTTGAGGACAGATAAAACAATTTATCTGTTACCAAGTGGAAGTTGTGTCTGGGCCTGGTGGTTCAGGAATCTGGCTCTGAAGTCAAGGTATATTCTTTTCATCTTTTGGAGGTTCGACAATGGTCACCATCCTCTCAAACTGGGGAGGAGTCCTGGTCACCCTGTTAATGCAAGGGGCTTGATCATCGCTGGGAGTCTTGTGTCCTGCTTAATATCCTGGAACTTTGAGTGGTTTAGCTGTCTTTACAGCACTGGACAATCCTATTGGATTGTTATTTATCCATGATGCATTTGGACATGTCACAGTGTAAATCTGTTATGGGGGACCATAGGGTTTGCTGCAATGAGAACTTTATATTCCAGCTTTGCCAGCTATGTACATTTTAGGTGTATGTAATGGACAGAAATAGATGCCCGGCTAGTAGTTCCCGGACCTGAAGGTCTATACATACTGGTGTGTTCCAGGACCTGTGTTGCAGGTAGTGAATGCTGAACTGGACAGGTTATTATTATTATTTTTATTAAACGGGATTTATAAAGCACCAACATATTACACAGCACTGTACATTAATTGGGGTTGCAAATGACAGACGAATACAGACAGTGATACAGGAGGAGAGGACCCTGCCCCGAAGAGCTTACAATCTAGTAGGTGGGGGAATTTACACACAATAGGATAGAAGTAGTGATGGTTTCAAAAGACAGGAGAAGATGTGTAGGCAAGTTTGAAAAAGATGGGTTTTAGGTGCTCTTTTAAATGAGCGGAAAGTAGGAGCAAGCTGAATAGGATGAGAAAGACCATTCCAGGGGGTTGGGGCAACTCTAGAGAAGTTTTGTATCCGTGCGTGTGATGAGGTTATGAGTGAGGAAGTCATTAGTAGGTCATTGGAGGAGCGGGGAGAGCGGCTGGGGGAGTATTTTTTTTTACCAGGTCAGAAATGTAAGTGGAACAAGAACTGTGTAGGGATTTGAGGGCAAAGCACAGGAGCTTTAATTTGATTCTAAGGTGAAATGGAAGCCAGTGCAGAGATCTCCAAAGAGATGCAGCAGAAGAAGAGCGGTGGGAAGGATGGATGAGTCTGGCTGCAGCAATTCATAATAGATTGTAGAGGAGAGAGGTTAGTCTCCAGGTGCAGGGGTCCTCAAGAACAAGCAGTTTAATATCTGCTCAGTCAAATGTATTTAGCTGATCTGGGTCTTCTACCCCAGGAGCTTATGTAGCTGGGTCTGAACTAGTCTGAAATCTGACTCTCCCCATCAGTCCAGTCTCTGCCCTTTCTATTCTGTTTCAGGGGCCCCTGGCTCCTTACTCTGTACAGGTAGTCTTGAATGTGTTTTAACCCTTCCACACCACCACCATTTCCCTTTTGACTCCTTTAATTCTTTCTGCGCTTCAAAAAACAAAAGTTAAACCCATTAGATATGTTTTCAAGTGAAAGAGAGGGATAAGGTTTAATGTGAGCATGAGGTTCAGTGGTACAGAAAAGTAGTTTTTGGGTATGGGGATTTTAGTGCAGAAAGGTATTTAATGGGGCTGACCGTGGGGTAGCTGTGACAATTACAAAGTAGTAGAAACCTTTTTTTTTTTTTTTTTTGTAGCTTTTCAAAGCTTCGCTAGTATTCTAGTGCCTCCATGCTGATAAAAATTTAATAAGTATTCAGTCCTACCTTTGTGGTTGTTGCAGTCTTTTCAACTGCTTCTGTCAACATGTATTACCACATATCACTGCTAGCTGCAAATGATACTAGCAGTATATTATATTGATGTAAAGTGATCATTTTAAATGGATGCTTTTGCTGGTAATATGGTTATAGGCATTTGCTGTGTGCTAAGCCTGTGCAGCATCGAGGAGGACAGTTTTATGATGATGATTACTGATAATATTAGATCAGTGTGGGGTCTTGCATTTGCATTCAGTTTTTTGGTGTCGCACATTCCAATCACCCTGGGGATTTTAGGCTGCATTGTGTACAAATGTATTTTTTATATGTTGGGTATTATAGAATAATTCCTAGTTCTAGTAGTCAGTTGTAAACAAAAGTACAGTATAAGGAAGAACTAGCTTTTTATATACTGTCCTTTATACATATTAAAGTAATCATTCTGCTAACATGTTTGTGAAAGCAAGAGTAAATGATCAAAATCTAAATTATGATTTGTTGTCTCCCCTGTGACCTGTACGTGACATATCTGCTGACAGCTCTACAGCAACATTTACAATGTTGGGAAAACCAGCCCTACCACTTGTTATACTCTGGTGTTTCTGCTTTAAATAAATGTGTTTTTGCCAAGCCTTTTTACTGCACACTTCCTAGAGCTTATTATTAATAATAATAATAATAAAAATAAAATTTAAAATATGCAGATTACAGTTAATGTAAAGCGTCTATAATGTATATCATGTAGTAGACCCCTCAATACACACATATTGGCCACTGTTTTATCCCTGCAAGTGAGGAAAGACATGAACTAGAAGGGCTCTTTAAAATTCCACAAAAAGTTTTTGCTTTGTTGGATAACAAAACTTTGTTTGTTAAGGTTTACATGTGCTAAAAGGAACTATCTTGTACCTGCCTTTATGCGCTCAAATCAGGGGTCTTCTTTTTGAAAGTCATGATGGGAATCACATTCAGACCCTAGAAGAGCTTAATCATTAATGCTGACTAAAAATTATATATAAATATATATATATATATATATATATATATATATATATATATATACATATATATTATTTTTTTATTTTTTTTTGTTAAATAGTCATTTTACTTTTATTTTGTTTTAATTTATATTGTCCAAGCCTTGCTCATATCCTGGACATGGATGATTAAAGGATATGAATAGGATTAGAATGGACAATGTTCCAAGCATGACAGTGCAAGCAACTGTCAAAACTCTCATAGAAGTAAAGAATTTTTAGTGGGAAGTTTTATCGGTACTTAAACCTGCCTCCATATATGACAAGCCCAATAAACTAAAAATGCACCATGGATGCAAGTTTAATCTCACATATATTTGTCTATAACTTATTTTGTGCTTAGATTGTTCTGTAGAAGGGGTCAGTGAGACCTGCACAATTTATTGTGGTAGGAAATAAATTCCATTTAAAACTGGAATAAATACCCTGGGGCACTGTACATGTTCACAACCTCTGTTTTTTGTGTACATCCTGTTCTGAATTTCTTGTGCTGGCCATGCCTAAGCATTAGCTTTCCCTCAACTTCTATAGACTGTCTCTCTAGTCTCCCCTAAAAATTATTACCTGACCTCTCAAATCCCTTAGTAGGTACATCTGAAAGTATAACAGTGTTAGCCTGTAATGTCCCGTACAGCTAATTCAGATATGTTCTTGCAATTATAATATTACAATCAGTATTGTTCTTTTTAAAGCACATGCTAATCTGTTCTTGAACAGCCTAGCTGTGTCTAAAAGTATTCCCTCCCGTACTGCACTCCACCCTTCACATTGCTGCGAATGTTTACACTTTATTCAAATCATTCTGTTTATAAGAGAAAATTCCTCTTAACCATATGGAGGAATGCACAGCCTGCTCACTGTATGCCTTTATGTGGTAAGGCTAAAGGAATGGAAGGATGTGGAATATATATCTTGCACTACATTTTATGATATCTACAGTCACCTATTCTTGTTTACATATTTCAAAAAAAACTTTAGTTAAAAAAAAGTTTTATCAGTTTGTTCATCAAGTCTGTGATAAGCATAATGTAAGGTTTTCTTTCTTTTCATTTGTGTTTCTTTTAACCTCAGTGTTTTATTTGATAAATGTATATATCATTTTTATCACCGTAACCTTTTTGTTTTTTTTAAGGTGTCCGCTACTTTTGCTGCCAGCCTGGTAACTAGTCCAGCAATCGGTGCCTACTTGGCTCGAGCATACAGTGACACTCTAGTGGTAGTATTGGCCTCTGGGGTGGCACTTCTGGATATAGGATTTATCCTACTTGCTGTTCCCGAGTCACTGCCAGAAGAAATGAGACCAGTTTCTTGGGGAGCACCCATATCTTGGGAGCAAGCTGACCCCTTTGCGGTAAGAAATAAGTCTTTAAAGGGCACTTACATGATTTTGGTAAATTGACCTGAAGGTTTTTATGAGTGAACCGTTTTATGACTATTCTATAGTATATGAAAGATGCATAGGCTCTAAACAGGAAATGAAAAAACTAGCCCAAGTAATGTAAATGGTCTTCACAGAGCTCTTTATTTCTAAAACCTAGAAAACATGGCATCTGGTCAAGTTGGTGGAAAATTAGAAGCCCTAAATTGAGTGTTTGATCTACATTAGTAACTTGGCTAAAGAACTGTCATGATAACCAGTCATGTAGCATTTTCAGACAGTCTTAGGAATATAAGCCTTTGAGGTTTTCTTTAACGAGTTTCTTTTACAGGTGAAAAGGACTGCCAAAGAGTCTCACAAAACATGAAATCTTTCATTTAACTCCTAATTGTGAATAACTGAATTTTTTTAAAACTCAGGTCAGGTTTTATATGCCATCTATGTCCCTACTGAGATTTTCTTTTTGCTTTGAAATTCCATCTGTGTCCATGCATTAGAGCTTCTTGTTTCTTTACTTCCTGTTCAACAAAATCCTGTTGAGGTTCCACATTTTTCATTACTATAAAAAATGCAGTATTACTTTTTATGGAAATTGCTGTAGAGTTAAATTCTTACAAGTATTTTGGGGACCAAAAAGTACCCTTGGAAAATAACCCTTGCAAGTTCCTGAGCACTTGAGTTGGAAAATACTGACCTAGTCTTTTATCTAAAATAAAGGTTCTCGGAATTGGTTGCAACTACATCAGGAGGTAACCTGGGATCTAATTTAGGGACTTCTGTGTTTAAAACACATGAAAAGAAATTGAAAATTGACTTGACATATTTGATGGATTGGGGAATATACAAATATGTAGATAGAAATCAGGTAATAGCTGCAGAAAGGATGTTCTTGTTAGAGTTACACTTCCGCCTATTCTGTTTAGTTTTGTGAAAGTTCTTCTGGCGCCTGGAAATGTTTTAAGTGTTTTATGTGTGTTGCACGTCACAAGCCTTGCTGATGTCAGCAAAAACTGAATTGAAAACCTCAGCTGAAAATTCACATCAGCTATTGTAGTCTATGTTATTATTCAATCTGCACATGAGTTTTTTAAACAAACTTATAGAGTAATTTCTACTTAGATATTTATAAATGTCATACAGTATGCATAACGGATCACTTCTTATAGTTGAACTAATTGTCCCCAACTTAAAAAAAAATATTAGCTTATCTTTAAAGTTTTTATTTTGCTCTCACTACATACTCCAGCAAATGTTTACTATAGTATGGTCTCTTTATGGATTGTATTCATAAAAAGCATACACACTTATACAAAAGCGATCTACACTCACTTGGTACCTCCTTTTTGCACAAGCTATCCTTGACAGTTCACTCTGCAGCATGGGCATCACATGTGATCCTTTCTCTGTACTTCAGGCATAGTGCTCCACACCAGGTTGATAAATCATTACTGTAGCAACATTTACACAATACTTAATTAGTTAGACTTTAACTTAAAAAAAAAAACTTTGAGGAACTTGAAGGGCTTGACAGGGCCCTCATCACCCCCCCCCCCAAAAAATAGATTGTTTACAAAGGGGCTTATGGGCAATATTTTACAATCCTAAAGGGTTGTAAATTATTGAAATGTGACTGGGTTAGGATTCCTTTTAAGGTTGCTCTTACACAAAAAAAAATTATACTTCATTTTTAGCATGAAAAAACTGCTATTAAAATTCCTGCTTTTTAAAATTCCTTAAGACACATCTAGTATTATAACTTTTCTGTTTCCTTTTCTTAGTCCCTGCGAAAGGTTGGCCAGGATTCAACAGTTCTCCTCATTTGTATTACTGTCTTTCTTTCATATCTTCCTGAAGCTGGGCAGTACTCAAGCTTCTTTCTCTACCTGAGACAGGTAAACATTACAACTCATGATTACCGGAAATTTGTTAAATATTCTATATAGACGTATGAATTCTCGTAGTTGTCTTATTATACATAAGTATTCAATGAAATGTCTGCCTTTCCCATTTTACACTTTTTTCAGTGTGTGTGTGTGTGTGTGTGTGTGTGAATATTATTACATATGTCCGCAAAACCTGCAGATAACATCATAAAGAAGCTTGTGAAGTTTTTCATTACCAGTCTTTAGGAATATTTTTAAATTGGTGCAGAATTACATAGTATTTCATTTGTTAATATAAGAATATTTACTGGTTCTTCTGTCTTTTTCTGAACAGGTTATTGGTTTTACATCAGAAACTGTGGCTACATTTATTGGTGTTGTTGGAATATTGTCTATTTTAGCTCAGGTGAGTTTTTGATATATGTAACACCTAAGAATACAATGAGAGAATGGTGTACAATATAATAGAAGCCTATTTGTTACCCGTTCTGTTTTCTTTTGTGTGCTATCATCACTTCCTACACATAAAGCTACGTACACACGTCAGATTTTTATCGCCCGATAATCAGCATCGGCCAATTATCGGGCGAAAATCTGCCGTGTGTACAGTCGTTGTCGTGTCGGTGTCGTCCATCGTCCGGACGACCGACCTGCCGTATCCACGGACGATGGACGACAGCGGATCCTAATGAAAGGGAAGGGGAGAGCGCAGCAGGGTGCCGCTCCGTCGCTCTCCCCCTCCCCCTCCCCTCTCCATAGAGCATGAACGGTGCTGTATTTACAGCAACGTTCATGCATCGTGCACTCCCTTGTCGTTGGAAAGGATCGTGAAAGATCCTTTCCAACGACAAAAATTGGAAGTGTGTACGCAGCTTTAGTGTTACTGGTAAAGACTACAGCTCCAAAGTTAATGATCAAGGCTTAATTTTTTTAATGTGCACAAGGTTTTTTCTTTTTTCTATTTGTTATATCAAACTGTATCCTTCATTTTGTTTTCAGACGGTGATGTTGGGTGTTCTCATGAGATCTATTGGTAATAAGAACACTATTCTCCTTGGGCTTGGCTTTCAGATCCTGCAATTAGCTTGGTATGGCTTTGGTTCCCAACAGTGGTAAGTGACAATAGATTCAGTTTCTGGAACCAACTAATTTGTGAAAAAAGCAAAAGGAATTTCCCTTTAGTTATAGGTATACAGGTTTTAGGTAAAATCAATATTCAAATCAATATTTTGTTTGAGTGTATTATCCATAAATTTTGTTTATATGTTGCACTATATTTTGAAGACTGCAAAGTGCTGCATAGAACCGTTACATCCTGCCCAAGATGAGCTTACAGTTTAGGTCAGGTTTCTGCAGTCTTGTCAGATATAATGCATGTTGGATATGTGTTGGTATTGTGATTTGGGTTTTTGTCCTGATTAATTTGGGTTAGACCCCCTATTATTCAATCTGTATATATAAAATTAGATGTATGTATGTGTGTTTGTATGTTCCACCATCACTCAAACGCATGGAGACATTTCAACCAAACTTGCCATACATATGATTGAGACTCATGTGAGTGCACCAGCCATCTATATACAGCGCTGTGCTATACGTCGGAGCTATTTTTGGATGTATGTGTGTATGTCATCACTAGGAAATGCATGGAGACATTTTCAACCAAACTTGCTATGTTCCACTATCACTCGGAAACGCATAGAGACATTTCAACCAAACTTGCTAAACATATGACTGAGACTCATGTGAGTGCACCACTGCTCTTTGTACAGTGCTGTGCTATATGTCAGAGCTATATCTGGATGTATGTTTGTATGTATGTGTTATATTTTTAGATGTGTGTGTGTGTGATCACTAGGAAACGCATGCAGACATTTCAACCAAACTTGCTATGTTCCACTATCACTCGGAAACGCATCGACACATTTAAAATATGCTAGACATTTGACTCAGACTCATGTGATTGCACTGCTGATCTTTGTACAGCGCTGTGGTATATGTAAGAGGTATATTTGCATGTATGTGTGTATGTATTATTGCTCAGTGACAGTGTGCCTTATGCTTACATACTTTTTTTTTTGGACACTTTTCCAAATTTCTGGCCTGTAATAATGCCTTTGAGAAAACGTAAGGCAATTGGCCGAGTGCAATCAAAGGCAAAAAAAATGAAACAACACCGTAGACAAGAAAATCCAGAGGACAGGAATAGAAGACTTGCCACGCTGTGCGAAAGAGCTACTACATCTAGAGCTTCAGAGACAGTACAACGGCATGAGGCACGACTACAGGATAACGGAGATAGCGCTACTACATCTAGAGCTTCAGATACAGTACAACAGTACAACCAAAAAACACATACACTAAGTTGGGAGATAAAATGCAAGATGTCATGTAAAAGGTTTTGCAAATGGAACTAGACTCAAAAAGTAAAGAACTGCTAAGTGATGGGGAAAATGTTGCTCCCCATCCCTCCTCCAGCCCATCCAATATACCTCAATGGTGTTGGAGCAGTTGAAATATACATATATGAAGTCAGGAACACCTTTTAAAACAAACCTGTTAAAACAAACTGCATATATTTATGACATACACATTCATAAACAACACAGGATGGTATAACACAATAAAGAAGTGCATATATAGTTTATTGTCTGCTGCTTCTGTAATTGTTATTTTTATTAAAGCAAAGTTTTTATTATTTTAGGATGATGTGGGCTGCAGGAGCAGTAGCTGCAATGTCAAGCATTACTTTCCCCGCGATTAGTGCTGTAGTGTCTCGCAACGCAGATCCTGACCAGCAGGGTAGGTAACTGAATTCTGAAAATGGTGAGGTCACCCATTCTAAATTGTTGGTCTTTACAGGGTCATTCTAACAGCTGGGAGATTGGAAGATGCTGGCACATCTGCAGATGGCCCAGACATACAAGCCAAAAAACTGTGCATAATGTACTGTGAAGTATGCACACTGATTAGTGGAGATTAATTAAAGAGTCTCTTTAATTTCAACTAGGAGAGAATTCAATTTCAAATGTACAGGCTAGGCCTAGAATTCCAAGGGGACTTGGAATTATTAAGCTAGATATATACACAGGATTTTTGTATATACTATTGCTTTTGAACATAAGTTACCTTTAGATAGTAGGTTAGGTTGAAAAATTCATAAGTCCATCAAGTTCAACCACTAGGGAAATAAACATATCCCAGATATAAAACCCTGTAAGACGTTGGTCCATAGGAAGACAAAAAAACCCTGGTACAATTTGCTTCAACAGGGAAAAAAATTCCTGATTCTATGAGGCAATCGGATGGTCCCTGGATCAACTGTTTTGTTTTTTTTTTTGTTTTTTTTTTCACTTTAAAGCCTTAATACCCAGTTATATTCTGTGCTTCTAGAAAAACATTCAGCTTTTTCCTAAAGCAATCTATAGTAGTTGCTGAAACTACTTCCTGAAGGAGCTGATTCAACATTTTCACAGAAAAAAAACTAAACTAACTAAACTTATTTTGCTCCAGATGCAAAGAGTGTGCTCTTGTTCTTTGTAATGATCTCAAAGTGAATAATACGGAAGAGAATTTTCTATATGGACCGTTTATATTCTTATACAGGGTGATCATATCCCCCCCTTAAGCGTCTCTTCCTAATGGAGAAAAGATTCAGTTCAGCTAATCTCTCCTTTTAGCTGAGCTCCTCCTATCCTCGTTTTAGTTTAGTTACCCTTCTCTGCAGTCTCTCCAATTCCACAATGTCCTTTCTGTAAACTGGTGCCCAAAACTGGACTGCATATTCCAGAAGTGGTCTGACCAATGCTTTGTACAGGGGCAGGATTATGTCTCCATCTTTGTACAGATGGAGACATAATCAGATCCTTTTCCATTTCTGACTCCTCCCAACTGTATTCCCCCCAGACAGTATGTAGCATGCATGTTGTTAGCATAACTTTACATTTATCTATATTAAATGCCATTTGCCACTTGGCTGCCCAATCAAACAGTACATCCAGGTCTGCTTGTAGATTATAGACATCCTGTATGAACTTAATTCCATTACATAGTTTGGTGTCATCTGCAAATGGTACTTTTAATCCCAAACTCTATATCATTTTTAAAGCTGTTAAACAGTAAAGGTCCCAACACTGTACCTTGGGGTACACCACTAATAACTTTTGACCAGGGGTCGGCCAACTCTGGCCTTTAGGCCAGATACAGCCTAGCCGGTAGTTTATTTATAGTTATTTATTTATTCTGGCCGATCCAGCCTAATGCCGGCCGGCAACCCGTGGCGGAGCGGAACAAACTACCGGAGCTCCGGAGTCGCATGCTGCTCTTGAGCCTCCATGTGGTGGCTCCCTTCTCTATTTACCGTGGCTGGCTTTAACACTTCCGCCACAGGAGTAAATCAGGAACATTCCCTCTCCCTATGCATTGGGAGGAGAGGGATTTCCCTTCAGGGGGCTTTCCTGGTGGGGGGCGGAGCCATTAGGACGGGACTCAAGAGAGTCTGGCCTAGTGTGCTCCTGCCTACCCCTAAAATGGCTTAGTTACCAAAAAATCTTGCTGACCTCTGCCTTAGACCATTCAGAGTATGAATCAATAATTACAACTCTCCGGATGCGGTCTTTTAGCCAGTTCTCTATCAATTTACAGATTGACTTTTCTAAACCTATCGACCCGAACTTCCATAATAACCGTCTGTGGGGTATAGTGTCAAATGCTTTAGCTAAGTCCAAGTACACTATATCAACTGCTACTCCACTGTCTACCTGTTTACTTACTTCCTCATAAATAGAGAGTAAATTTGTTTGAAAACTTCGGTCTTTCTTGAAGCCATGCTGACTATCACTTATAATATTATTTTCTAGCTGAAACTCCCCTATATGGTTCTTTATCAAACTCTCTAGGACCTTTCCAACTATGGGCGTTAAACTAACCGATCTGTTGTTACCTGGTAATGACTTTGCTCCCTTTTTGAAGATAGGAACCACATTGGCCTTACGCCAATCTATCGGTACCTTGCTAGTGACTAAAGAGTCTCTAAAAATTAGAAATAATGGCTTTGAAAAAACTGAGCTCAGCTCTTTGAGGACACTTGGATGTAATCCATCAGGTCCTGGTGCTTTGTCAACCTGAATTTTCAATGAATTTGGACTTGAGCTCTCCTATTTTTCTTTGTGTACACAGAGCTAAACAAAAGTGTTTAGTAAATCTGCGTTTTCTTTATCCCCAGTTACCAACCCAGCGACATCCAGCCTACATGCTCAGATCTGGGGATTTAGTTTACTTTCCTTTGCGATCTCTCTTTCATTTTGAAGTTTTGCACATTTTATCTCCTTTTTACATCCCATGATTAAAACACTTCCACTTTTTGCTGCTTTTTCTATCTGTGCTAGTAGTTGATTTTCTATTTCTTCCTTAGTACTGGGGTACCTATAGCAGACATTAATTAATTGTGTGTTATTCAACCCCACATTCAACTCCACCCATAATGCCTTCACTTGTATTTTCAGATGTATTAATAAAAATAAACAATTCCTGGAGTTGTACTTCAAATAAATTGCAAATGTGATTTTCTTACAATGTCCTAAAAATTTTGGCCCAAAGCTAGAAGTATTAACATTCAGTATTAGTGATTTTTTTTTTTTTTTAATTAAACAAATTTGTGCAAGTTTCAATAAAAAGATACATACATTTGTGGGGTAACACATAATAATGTATAATATACTTTACTTTTACTAGTACAATTACTTATTTCTTAGTTTGACACATTTTTTGTGGTTGTAGTAATGGAAAAACCTGTACATTTCACAAGGTGTAGGCCAACAATTAGGCCATAGAAAATGATGATTTCTTTTAAATTTTCATAATTTGTCCCAAACACAGGTGTAGTACAGGGAATGGTAACTGGAATTCGTGGCTTGTGCAATGGACTGGGACCTGCCTTGTATGGCTTTGTCTTTTACTTGTTCCACGTGGAGCTTAATGAGATGAGTGATGTGGAGCCTTCTGACAAGGTTCTTAAACCTAACATGGCCAACCCTTCTGATGAGGTAAGCTTTCACAGCAGTGGGCCATCTTGGAAAGACTGGGTGCTTTGTAAATATCTTTGCTGCACATTAATTGCACGTTAATGCATTCCACACAAGGCAGGGCATTAGTCTTAGCCTTTTATGTATATTAGCTTTTTGACAAGATATGAATGTTCTTTCAAACACCCATTGTGCTGTTGATTGGACCAGATTTTTGTTCTTCTAAAAGTACACTAAGTTCCTTTGTGTTTTTTTTTTTTTTCAGAGAAGTATCATCCCTGGCCCGCCCTTTCTGTTTGGAGCCTGCTCCGTGTTACTGTCCTTACTGGTGGCACTCTTCATCCCGGAACATACCAGCCTTACACTGCGTTCTGGTGCCCATAAGAAACATAATAACGGTGCTCAGAGCCATGCACTTCTGCCTCCAGCTCACCTCCCGGAGGGCAAGGAGCCGCTTCTTGATGATAGTAGTGTATGACCTATAGACTGTACATGGGCATCTGAGCTGTTGGTCTGGCAACATCACAGACTTTTGTCAAACACTGTGGGGAAACCTTGACTGCAGGATCAAAGGCAGCAGGGGCCAAAAGACAGTGAAAGGATGGACTGTGTCATTTATTACCCCAGTACAGGGTTAGATAGAGCAAAAGCTGTTACAAACAGGTTACACTTGCGTGTGCCACTAAATGTGGGAAAAGAGATCACAATAATTGCCTGTTAAGCAGGTAAACCACATGGCTAATTTAAATTGTATAAATCTGACAGCTGTCTGTAGACAGTGGATAGAAGTGGGATGTATG
The DNA here is from genome assembly GCF_032062135.1 of Pyxicephalus adspersus. NCBI lineage: Eukaryota > Metazoa > Chordata > Amphibia > Anura > Pyxicephalidae > Pyxicephalus > Pyxicephalus adspersus. Next base: position 55,838,468 of record NC_092860.1, read on the forward strand.
TATATTGGAAAATGAAAGGGAGCATGGCATTGGGAGAGGCAAATAAATTGGAAAATCACTTGCCAAAACACAATGAAAATATGCCACATAATCTGCCTCTTAGCCTATCCCTAGGAGTAGCATTTGTTGCATAGTAATTATTTTCTTTTTTTTATTTAATTTCTTGTTTTTTTAATTACCGGTATTACTATAGCTGACTGAAAAGAGGGACACTATGTTCCTGTTGTATGATCCTTTTTTCTTTTATTATTTTATTTTACTTTCCCATCTTTTCCGTACACCGCAGTGCAGCCCTGAGCAGGTTGGATGAAGTACCCTTGTCATGGTCTGACAGACTAGCCTCTGAGTGTACAGAATTAAAGTTAATTTTTTTTCCTAGAATCCTTTGTCTTTTGACTTTATTTGCTAACATTTGATATCTAATTTAGGGGGAAACTGCGGTTATGCTTACTTGTTTATTGTCAAAGAGTTTACCAAAAAAATGAAATAACTTTGAGAGGATATTAACTTGTGTTTTACTGAAAGAAATGAAGAGTAGAGTATGCTTTTCCACATTTTTTTTTGTATGGGGGGGGTATGGCAATAAACTTACCAGTTTGTTTTTGGGATGTGGAGGAAACCATAGTGCCTGGAACATCTGGAGAGAACATACAAACTTCATACAGATAATGTCCTGGGACCCTGGTTCTAGCCAGTGAATAACTGTGCTCAATGGCTAACACTCTTGCCTTTTTAGGTATGGAATAATCTGGAGATATGTTTAATAATAATAAAAAAATCTGTTTTAAGTAATTCTTGTAAGTGTCAAAATGTAATGCAATTGTCCCATCACAAATGTGTGCATTGTAGGATTTGTTTTAGCTCTAACACTTACCGTCTAAATTTCAACTGTGATAATCTGACCTTTCCTGTAATCACACACTTAATATATTTTACTATATAAACACATACATCCTGAAGGAAACAGTCATCTCCTGAAGATGTAGACATCCGGGAGATTGATATTCATTTGCATGTAAAACTGTTTTAGTATTGAACACTTGCATACACAATTGGCTTTCTGGATATTACACTCTTGTATATATGAACTCAATTTAATGGTAATTTCACTAGAATATGACTCACACGGTATCAATATTACGGTTCTTTATTTTTAGGATTGAAAAAGATGTCGTCAGATCATTGAACATTTATCAGGTTTACAGAAGCTTACCACATATGTATATATGTATGTATATATTTATATACAGGACTGGAAAAAATATTGTTTCTATGAAGTGTTTGTTCAGGTAAAGCACACACTCGAGTCACTGTAGGTAGAGATAAAATAATGAATCAACCCTTAAGCCTTTTCTTCTTTTATGTAGTAAATGCACATTTGCATCCTGGGGTATAGTGTTTACATATGTCAGCTGTACATTCGTTTTGTAAGAAACTGTAAGATAAAAAACAAACCCTGTTAACTAACACATCTTAGACTACATACACATGTTAGATGATTCTCCTCCGATTTTCGCATCAGGGCTAGTATCGGACAAGAATCTAACATCGTTCATGGATCCGTCCTGGTGGATCTATGACTGAGTGAATACAAGTGAAGGGGAAGAAGCAGAGTGGGGTGCCGCTCAGTTGATCTCCCCCCTTCCCTCTCCATACAGCAGAAAGGGCCTGTATGTATAGCACTCGTTCATGCATCTTTCAGTCTTTTGTCGTTGGAAAGGATTGTGAAAGATCCCTTCGAACAACAAAAATCTAATGTGTACATAGCCTTAAATAAATGTCCATTTTGTATGACTCCTTGTTTAGAAACTGCAGATAAATATATACTATATTATAAAAATATAATATAAAATAAGTTTTTGTGGTCCCCTGGTTCTGGATCCAAGCAGCAGTTTTCAGGCAGAATTTAGAAATCAAAAAGGGTTAATTTTCTAAGAGCAAATCAGTGTTAGCTTTTCTGATCCTATTTATTATTCTGTTTGGCTAGTAACATTATGCTACTAATATTTAACTAATACTACCATTGTAATAACTAGTGTATAACTACTGTATTTAGTTAGTAAATGTATGGCTCAAGCCAACCCGAAGTTTAGGCATACCTAGCATACAGTTTTGGTTTTTTTGTTTTTCCATTTTTTTTAAACCTTTAGTATTTAGGGAATATTTGTACCAGCTTGGTAAGAACTGCAAAGCACTTGCTTTTTTTCATGAATTGAAGGGCATTTTAGTGTGCTGCAATTAGGCAACCGATTAAAACTGAATGCGCTGCAAATTGAATGGTCAAGTTTCCTCTTTTTTTCTTGCAGCACAATTCACAGGATATATGGATTTGTTTTGTGGTACAAATCACATGCATTTGGAAGGTGCAATAGGGCACCTTTTACAAAGAATATCCCTGCATGCATGTAATGTGCTTTACCAGCACACAATTAATATAAATGTGCTTCCAAACTTTTTTTTATTTTTATTTTTTTTTTTTTATTCGATTTGAATTTCTTTTGTGTCACTTTACAAGTATGTGAAAATTGAAATTTGAAAGATTACTGTGGGCTCTTTTTATGAAACAGGGAATTTATATTTACATTTTTAAGTGCAACACCCCAAAGGTGCAGCACCGCCCCCTAATTCTCGATCGAGAATGAATGGGAGCGCAAAGCCCCTCCTGGAATACCTACGTCACGCATCCCGGGCGGCTCTTGGGTGCTCCTTCTGTGCATCCCCGTGCATCCCAGGCATGCGTAAAAGGAGCCTTTTCGCGCAAAAAAAAAAAATTTGCTGATTTCACACATGCGCAGTGAGCTTGGCAAGTTTTTTTTTTCCATCCTACGTCACCTTTTCTCGAGCCTGGGTCGGGTGATGTAGAATGAAGAATCAGGAAGAAGAAGATAAGATGGCGGCGCCCGGAGTGATGGGACAGACAGATGCCAGGAGGACACCAGACCTGATCCAAGACACCCCCGGATGGATCTGACTGTACTGTGTTTTTTGGCACTTTTCAGTTTAGTTCCTCCTTAAGCAATAATACATATAGTAATTAAAAACATTTTTTTTTTTTTTTTTTTTTTTTTTTAAACGGTACAGACAGACAAAACAACGATTTGAATTTTGAAGATCATGGGTGCAATGAGGAACAGCATTAGTATAATAAAGTATTGCCACACATTAAAATATAATAACAATAAAGCGAGGGAGGGGATAGCTGAGAAACAATAGGGGTCCGAAGGGAGGGTATGGGAGTAGGTTGAAGATTTTATATTTTTTAACTTTCATAAATTGAGAGTAAAGACCAGACAGAATTTTTGGTTTATTATTTCTTAACTAATTAAAATTAATGTAAAAAAAAAAAAAACATTTTTAAGAAAAAGGAAGACATACAAAACAATACATAACACTTTTACGGTAACTATTAGAAAATGACAACAGCTTATTTATACATAGAGTTGTAATTTTTCCTCCTGCCTTTAAACATCCTCAAAAATGCATCATTGCTACAAGTTCATGTCTCTTGAAGCTGGTTTTAAGTCAAAGGTAGATATATACAAATGACTGATTGTGACTGGAAGTGCTGTGCGTTGGCATGTCCTAATACATTTCTCACTCGGAAGTAAGACACTGCCATGAATTCCTATGCTTATCCACAATCCGCTGTGAGCGAATGGACTGTGGAACTGCAGAAAGTTATGCAAAATTTACATTTCAAGCAAAGTATATTACTGCAGTGAAAGAAGTGAGCATTAGGTTGGGGAAGGTGGGGGTCACTCACAAGACAACCCAGATGTGAGCATAGGTACTGGTGTCCATTAAGACCCATACACAGCCTTCATGAGTGTACCTACAGTACTCCCCTTTTAGTTGAGGGGGTAGTCTCTTTCTCCCTCCCACTTGGCTTAAGCATCCCAGTGCTATGCAAAAAGTGACAGACAAGGTGCAGACATCATCTGCAACCTCTAATTAGAATCCTTAGACTAATTTAGAAGATGTAGGATAATAATATAGTGGCTGGTGTTAGTCTCAACTGCATGGCTCAACAGCTGCTGTAGTACCATTTACCTGCCATTTAGGCTTCAGTTTGTGATCCAGCCTCTGAGTTTTACCAGCTGATACAACAATTCAAAAGTTGGAGGTTGTAATACACACTCTGAGGTTAGAGCTGCTGCTGTACAACATGGAAGTAAAGAAGATGTTGTGCAGGAAATGAGAATCTTAGAATTGTCAGAAGTTCACCCAATATTGGGCCAACAAGTTCATATACCAACATACTGAAAAGAAGAGAGCAAAGTGACAGAGAGATTAGCTTGTCATTGTTCTTTTAATGTTTGTGTTTAATCATTAGCCTGAGCTAAGAGAAAGTGTGTTGGAAGGTGCTGTACTTCAGCCTGTAAACATCTAGTGCTAGAAAACAAGTAGTGTAAGGGGTATGTCTGGATTGCAGGGCAATATTTAAGCATAAACTCATAAAGTTTAAAGCAGGTTTTGTTTTACCAAAACAAACTTGAATTCATTAAATCTTTAATTATGGAATACATTACATTTCTTGCATTCACATGTTAAACAAACAAAATAGTCATAGGATCCTTTTAAAGATGAGGGGGTCATTTACCACTAGGAAACTGGATATGTACACCTGTGCTATGCGGAGTTTTCCTGTTCTTGTCATATAACCTAGTTTATGGGTGGACAGCAGTAAGTAAAAGGCGCAGTTGGAGATGATGTGATCTCATTTCTCTGTATAGGCTTCCTCAGGGGAGGTTGAGACGCAAAAAATTAGATATATGTCAGTATGTTTAAGCTTACTGGGTAAAAGGCCAGAAAGACCATTGTAGTGGATAAACCTGAGGCACAGGAGAAGTCTAATGTTGTACTTATCCATTTTCTTAGTAGTAAATGGTACCTTACCTTTAAAGGGATCCAATGACTATTTTCTTTGTTTAACATGTTAATGCAAGAAATTTAATGTATTCCATTATTATTATTTAATGAATGTAATATAAGTTTGTTTTGCCAAAAAAAAAACCTGCTTTACTTTTGTTCGATGTTGCTTTAACATTATTAAGGGGTGCATCTTATAGTGTGTAACATTATTTGCTATAAAGAAAAGGAGCCTAATGTATTTTATTTTGTTTTATTTGTGTCTTGGTATGTTTAGTTGAAAATCTCATATATATATATATATATATATATATATATATATATATATATATATATAGTCGCCTATATTCTATGGATTCATGGGAGAAAAATATAGGGGGTCTGTATATAGCAAAAAAAATATAATCTGCTTCTATGAAGAATAGTTACTGCTTTGTTTGATTGTTTCTGTTGCAGGTGCTGCTCTCTGAAAACAATCAGTGGGATGACCCTGAAAGCGGAGCACAGGATGGCCTTGAAAGCTGATAAGAGACCCTTCTGGTTAGAACCAGTTTTATTAAGAATCCAAGATGCTGGACAGCCATTTCTGTGTCAAAAGTGCTACACGTGATTTATCCACCCCAATAAATGTTTGTGAACTTTTATGCTTTTATAGACTTCCGATAATACGTTATTGGATAATCTGCTTAATGACAATTAGATAACGGCTAAGCCCTCCAATACAGGAGTGATTCTGTATGCCTATAAAGATTGATGTATTTCCTGGTTTAGTTAGAATCTCTTTGCTTTAACTGCTAAGATTTGATTTTCCCTGTTGCAGCAATAAATCTTCCTAATTAGGATCTACTGTCTAATCTCTGATGGTCTGTTTGGAGACCCCCTAAAAGAATCGGACAATATGTTCCATCTGTTTATTGAGCATATTTTACTCTTAGCAGTTAATCACTATTTATTTTATTAGCTCATCTTTTCTATTAAAGATTCTCTCCAACCCACAATCGTAATATATGTACAGTGTTTTCCAGGAATGTAAAAGCTTACCACGCTATATACATATATATGTATTAGTATTTCTGTATAAATAAAGTTATTTTTTGGGGGGCAAACAAAGAAGATGTATTTTATTCATTACCATTCTTTGACCAAAGTTTTAGCTAAACAAAAAAGAAACCTTGGCCTCGGAGAGATAGACCCATCCTTTAACAGGAAACACAACCCCCAGAACACTTTAAAAAAGGAGATAGGATCAAAAATGTTTTGGAGTTACCAGGTAACTTACAATAATTTTCCACAGGCATCTTCCAGGATATGAACATAGATGATAAGGAATTAACCATACAAACAATTAGGACAGAAGAATTCATGCCCTAGGCCTGACCTAGGCTGGACATGGAGCTAAAACTAAACTGCAAGTTTTGGCGTAAACAAATACTTGTGGATTAAGAACCACAAGACTTGGAGTACAATTGAAATATATATAAAACCAGGATGTTCAATATATAGATTTTGCTGTTGTGTAGCCCTACAACAAAGCCTCACAAACTGCATTATCACACGCAAGTGTCATGTCTGAGGTGTGTGGTGTAGTTAACACTTCTAAAACCACATGACTACACCATTATGTATGAGCTTTGTCATACGTTTCACATTTTAAATATGAGAAAGAGGAACACTTTGGTGTGGCATGTCACGTGTTGCTTGGTTCAGCAAAAACAAAAATTTGGTATGACTAAATTGTTTTTAAAAATTGGGTGTGATTTTAAGGGGTATTACTAAACAAACATTGTACACATATGCAATCACCTAGTAACCACAAAGTACTCCAGTGCTGTTACTAGGCCACAATCAAAAGTCTCAGGTATACATAAAACTCAGAACAATGTATCTTCTAATATATTTGCTTTTTGTACACTGTAAAGTGTATGTTTTTCGTTTTGTACAGAATATGGAAATGTTAAAGCCACTATCACTTTTTCAATCTGATCCGGTGGTCATTGCTTCCAATACAGGACATAGTAGGAAATCCAAAATGTTGACGTCTCACGAAACAGGCATAGAGTGGAAAAGAACAATGAAAAGCACAGTACACTGGTTGGGATTATATCATATAATTGGCACCCTTAACTTTGCTGGTCAATAGGAGGAATGTTGGCATGGTGAATCTGTGATCAATAAGAAGAAGAGTGCTTCTGCCTTGAAAGTCAGTGAGAAGGAAATTGTTGACACCAATGTTGGCAGGCAGTAGAAGAAAAAATGCCCAAGCCTTAATCAGTTTGCCATTGTTTTAATCAATAGATGGTATATAGGTATAGGAAAATAGATGGTATAATAGATAGGTAGAGCAGGCAGCCTGTGTGTTTTATATTGCCTGGAGCTCAACTTTCAATACAAACTTGGAAACACTTGGGGATTACATAACAACAAGCAACTGTTGAGGCAATTAACACTTTGGAAAGAAGTATTCAATGTACAGCACAATTAATGAAGTAGTGGTCAAAAGTATGTTAATTAGTGCCCTTTACTTTTCAGTGAGAAGGACGAAGAATACCTTGACCGATTAAAATAGACACTTCAACGGATGGGGACAGGTGACTTTTACCTGCAAAAAAAGAAGGTTCCCAAACACTTAATATTCCTGTAAGTCCAACAGAAAGGCTCTGTCTTCAGCATGTGCCTGTGCTAAGACTATGGACATTGCCTTTTTAGCATATTACTAACAAACAGTAAAACATTAGTTTGTTATCGAATTTTTTGCCGTATAAGACGCACATTTTCTTCCCCAAAACTGGGGGGGAAAAGTTGGTGCGTCTTATACAACAAATGTGTTATAAAATAATTAAAATAAGATACTCACCCAATACCCGATCCTGCGTGTGTCCCCTCTCCTCTCTGGCTGCAGCGTGTGTCTCCTCTCCTCTTTGGCTGCAGGGTGTGTCTCCTCCTGGCTGCAGTGCAGAGCGAAAGAAGCCGGCACATCGCCCCCTGCTGATCCCTGCCCTTAAGCTGCGTACACACCTGCAATTTTTCTCGTTGGAAAGGATCTTTCACGATCCTTTCCAACGAGAAAAGACTGCACGATGCATGAACGATGCTGTACATACAGCACCGTTCATGCTCTATGGAGAGGGTAGGGGGAGAGCGACGGAGCGGCACCCTGCTGCGCGCTCTCCCCTTCCCTTTCATTAGGATCGGTCGTCGTCCATCGTCCATGGATCCGCCAGGACGGTCGTCGGACGATGGACGACGACCGACTGTACACACGGCAGATTTTCGCCCGATAATTGGCTAATACCGATTATCGGGCGAGAAAAATTTGCCGTGTGTACGCAGCTTAACTGCCGTACAGTGGAAAAAAAGGTAAGAACGGCACAGAGTGATCAGAACGGGAATTTGAATGGCACAGAGTGATCAGAAGGGGAATTTGAAAGGCACAGAGTGATCAGAAAGGGAATTTGAATTGCACATGAGTGATCAGAAGGGGAATACCGGTATGAATGGCACATGAGCGATCAGAAGGGGAATAATCTTTCAGAATCTTTTTTTTTCTAGATTTTCCTCCTTTAAAATTGGGTGCGTCTTATATTCCGGAGAGTCTTATACGGCGAAAAATACGGTAGTTTGTTCCACCTGAAAGAAAAGCCCCAATGGATAATCAAAGAGGAGTGGACTCCTATTTGCCCAGCCTGTGATTACATCTTGTGTATCTGTGGAAAGAATAGAAGAAGAGGAGGGAAGGAAAGTCAGGTTTTTAAAAGGCAACCAGAGTTAAATTTAAACAACATAATTTAAAAGATTAAGAGCTATGTCTCTATAAATGAATCCTAGGCCAACATATAACCACTAGTTTTTGCAAAAAAATAGCAATATAGTTTAGTATCATACTAGGTTAGCGATGGCCGTAAGGTGTCTCACCCAACGCGTTTCGCCCGAAGGTTTTGAAGGTTGCCCTTCAAAAGCCTGGCTTTCCCCCCTCCTCTTCTTCTCTTCCTCCCACAGATACACGAAACAGTAAAACATCTTTATGACAATCCATCCCTGGTTGTTTAAAGATGATATTTGAGATAAACCTAAACCTCACCACACACCTTCCTGCTACCAACCATTAGGAAGCTTCTGTTATTCTCTCTTTCTCTGCACGTGTGTTGAGGACACTTGTTATTGGCTGTCTAGTGATGGGGTCCTTTCAGCATTCAAATCAGGTGTGACATCTTTGCAAGAGGATAGTTGGAGACCAGCCTGGCGAGGGACTTAGACAGTGAATTTAGGCAAGAAAATCTTTCCTCACAAATTAAAGCAGAAGTAAACTCTTAAGAGAAAAAGGTACCAGGAGGTAGAGGTTTTTGTCAGAAAAGTACCTGCTTCTGGTATTTTTTGTTCTTACTTTGCACTGCGCAGCGCGTGTGCCATGCAATGAAGAGCTCAGCTTTATTTCCAGGATTGTTGGGAATAGACTTGGATGTCCAGGACAGTGTAACTTTTGCAGCAGTGTTCACCAATAGTTGAAGAGGATCAGGGAAGACCCAGAACAGTTGGCAGCAAAGTTGGATTCTATAGGGGATGTAGCATTGATAGGTTCCTGGACCTGTCATTACTGCAGGGTGCTAAGAAAGCAGTGTTGCCAGTTATGGCAAAAATTCACCCACGTCAAGAGGTTAAGTTCTGCCTTAGGAAAATAAACCCAGCTGGATGGGTTATAGGGAGGTGGGAGGGTGATCAAAATATGATTTTTGGTCAGAGAAGGCTTTATTGTGAAGCTACTCATTCTCATAGATTACAACAAAGTCTCCAGAGTCAAGTTTTAGTCAATCTATACAAGCTTAAAATTGTAACAAATAGCCAGGTGGCTGAAAGACAAATGAGTTTGTAGAAATGCTAAATAATTCTGCTGGCAGAATACAAAGCAAAAACCTAACAGCTACAATGGACAACCACCTTTGTTCAGAAGCCCCCAATGGTAACAAACAGCAGATTTCCTGGTGCCCCGCTCCTCCTGCACCAAGAACCCCGTGAGCTCTTGTCACTACTTCTGCACAATAGGGCTCTACTGCATTGTAAAGTACTGTCAATCTAGTTGTAAAAGGTTGCCGGTAGAAGGGGAAATAAAAGACTAAAATAAAAGAGCTAATAGTCCACCACCATACAGTGACAAGCAAAAACATTTACCTAAAGTAGTATTCTTTTATGCTTCTTTGTAAGCTCATATGGAAAACAGCATGGAGTGAAATTTATTGATGTCACTATTGTGCTGCTCATGTTTCTCCTTTGAGGAGCAGAAGGAACAATGCAAGCATCTCCCTGCTTCTGCTTCATTCATTATGTGGATCTGTGCTTTTTGAACCTTTTCTACTCGCGACCAGTCCTTTGTTTTTCGCTTACACAGTTTACAGTCCTCAAGGTCAGACAGGTGCCCATATCAGATGTAAGGCGCACTACAAGTTAATTTAGGTAATCCTGCCACTGTACAACACAATAGCTTGCTCCTAGAAAAAGTTCATATGTACCCTTGGCTTTTATGGATAAATGTAAATGAAATACAACTATTTGAGAAAGTGTTGCCATCATAGATCTAGTATCCACAGGCATAGGTGAAAATAAAGGTCCTGGGGATGCGGATAAGGCTAGATGACAGCCAGTACTCATTCTCTACTTTTTTCTTCTCCCCCCACCCCCACTACCTCATATTTCTTTTGTCTTCCTCACATATGTAGTTTACTGTACTTCATTTGTCCCTAGTCCCTATCCTCAGACAAGGTCTATACATATGGCAATACAGTGATGATACTCCATAGTTATTTATGAAATGTACTTGTTTTAATATTTACTTATATATAAAATCTTTGTTTTTTAAAAGTAATGTATGCTGTCGAAACTTCATGCACTGAAGATATCATTCATTTATATGAAGTTAATAAAATATAACTTCAAAATAACTGTTCTCCAAAAATGTAATAAACTTTCCTACTTTAATACTGGTAGTAAATAAAGCATAAGCAACAAAAGGGTTATGTTTAGTAACCCAAATGGAGGTCAGAGTATAGACAGCAGGACCGGTAGCAACGTCAGCCGTTCAACAATAAGGAGACAGCAAGGAAAGTTTTATTATTTCATATATGTATTTGCTTTCACCTGTGTAGCTTGCTTGATATATATTTAAGCCAGATAATTATTTGTTGATTAAGATATTCCTATCTTAACACCACTGAGACACCCAAAATGACATCCATATGGTTCACACTACACAGGCAAACTCAAGCAGGACTGTATTTTTCATTAATATGATCTATGAAAAAAATAATTCACTCTATAAACATCCATACCACAAATATTTGTGATCCACAGCAGATTGTTGCACTAAAATTTAATAAACAATTTAATACAAAAATTTACATCTCCCTATATGTGCTTTATTGTTCCTCAAAACCACAATGAAAGAAAAATACATTAGATGAGACATTGAATGAATGCCTATATTCCCATTTGGTACAGAATAAGAACCATGCAGAAAAATGAAACTACACTTTTTTGTGTAATTGGAATTCCCCACTGGTGGACGTTTTTTCACCTCCTGGATTCCCCATATTTCTTTCTTCCCAGTTTTCTCCACCCTTCTTCTGAATTTTCTTGAAGCCCCAGAAGTCCCTATCCTCAGACAAGGTCACACAATAATATATAAATCAGGAGGAGAGAGAAAGCAAACACAAAGAGGAAGGAACTTCTTGTGAAAGGACAATCATTCGGACCCATGGCTCCTTCTGTGATCAGCTATATCCTTCTGCATCTGTTCCTTCGGGTCAGCGGTAAGAGAAAATCATTAGCTCCACTGTCTACTCCTCTGTTGTTACTATTCAGCATTTTTCCTAGAAACAACTTGTTTAACTCTGTTGTCTCACACTGTTATATTGACCTAAATATTTTTTTAACTGTTTTAACAACACAATGAATAGGGGTTTAAAAAAACTAGAATTTAGGGTGAGATTAATTTCAATTTTATTAAAACTAAAATATTTAGCAAATCAAAACTTAACTTCCACATTAGATAGAAATTGCAAAAAAATAAAAAAGTTTCAATATGACATCAAACTAAAATCTCATTCTCTTAAAGCTCATGATATATATACTGTAAACGTTAAGGGATGATACATTTGAAAATCTAGTCTGTTAAGTAATTTTTTCTACTTTTATGATATTAGTGATAAAAAATTATATGGTTAAGCCGCATACACACTTGCAATTATAGTCATTGGAAAGGATCTTTTACGATCCTTTTCAACAACTAGGCACTCCCGGATGCATGAACGATGCTGTACATACAGCACGGTTCTGCTCTATGGAGAGGGGAGGGGGAGAATGACGGAGTGGCACCCCGCTGCACGCTCTCCCCCTTCACTTGCATTAAGATCGTTCGTTGTTCATCGTTCGTGGATCCACCAGGACAGTCGTTCGGACGATAAACAACGTGCGCTGTACACAGCCCAGATTCTCGTCCAATATCGGCCCTGAGCTTATTATTGGGTGAGAACCATTGGAAGTGTGTACGTAGCTTTAGAAAACCAGATGAATCCGAAAAAAGAATTAAAAAAAGATTTTTGTTTGAATGTGTATGACAATATACAGTATCTAGCCTGAAGAGAATCACACTCACAGAGCTTGGATACTGAAACTAAAATATATTTAATTGGATAAAACATTCTCCTGACCCGATAATCACTAACTATAAAATAAAAAATAATTTTTATAAATACATTTGTGAAAACATGTTATTTTTGCTGCATTGGTTTACTGACAATTGCAATCTTTTATATGTATTGAATAAATGTGTTTTTGAGTAACAATCATTGATATTGATGCCTTAAAAGTGTCACTTTCTTGAATATTCCTATTTTCTGTACCTCCAATAATGATGACTCTAAAATGGTTCTTCTGTTTGAGAATACTAAATATAAAAGTATATTAGTGTATTAAATGTGTAAATGCTTCTGTGCTGTAAAGAGAGCCCTAAGTTTGGAGAGGGGGAGAGGTTGGAAAGTTTTACACTGTAGTAATAAATGGCCATCTGTTTCCCTTTCTGAAAGGGTTCCTCCTCAAAACAAATGTATTAAATGATCATGGGCTATACTTATGGCAATACAGTACTGATACTCCATAGTTATTTATGAAATGTACTTGTTTTAATATTTACTTATATATAAAATCTTTGTTTTTTAAAAGTAATGTATGCTGTCGAAAAAATTAAATAGTGGCTACTATATTTTTATATTTTTTCATTAGGGAGGAGGAAAGCTTTCATGTTTTTACACTTGCATTGCATATTCTTACATAATAAAATAAAAAAAATAAAATGTATGATTTCTGACATACAGAACATAAATAACATATGAAGCATTGACACCATAGTATCAGATGTACATTGCACATGCCGATTGCAATAGTTCTCCTTTAACCTCTTCTTTTAGATATATTGCCCACATACTAAGGCTATGTATACACATCAGATGACGGTTGCCTGAGATGAATGGTCATGCTCATCTTGGACGAAAATCTGAAATGTGTACAGTGTGCTAATGTAGTTCTTAAGTGCGCCGCAGCGGATTGATAAAGAAGTGATTGGAATGACAGCTGTGCTGAGTATAGTACAGTGTACAGTGCTCATTCATTCATCTGTTACTGGAAATGATCATGAAACTTTGTGTACAGTCATAGTGATATGAAATATGTACACAGCCTTTTTTTTATTTGCAGGGAGAAAAAATAAATACTTTTTAACCACACTAACACCTTTTTGTAACTTTTAGTCTATAGATTTACAAAGAAAAATAAAAACATTTTTGCATAACAGTATGATCAAATAAAGCCTTGGTTTTCCTATATAATGATATAAGAAATTATACATACACACACACACACACACACACATTATTTATGTATTACTTTTTTGTCCTAAATAATGACTCAATTATTAAACAGGCTCACAGCAAAAATGTAAAAATAGCTGTTCCCAATAGTATTTATAAAAAAAAAGGAGCCACATGAATATATGGACAGTATTAGAAAACATTTAAACAGATCCTTTATTGTAAGTAAAACATTGGACTTATACCAAATTATACAAATTTTTCCCATAAGACATACAAGGAAAATTATTAATCCTATTGTTTTTATTATTATTATTATTATTTGCATATTATACATTGATAGGGTTGTATAAAATAATTTAAACACTGCTCAATACTAAAATACATAAATACAAAAGCAATTAAATGAAATAAATGAAAATTTACTCTCACTTTACCATGCTGAAAAGAGTCGAGTGCCTACTAGGATAGTGCTGAGAAGGGAGGAGGAGGAGATGTTCTGTAATTCACAGAGAGTTATAGCGCGGGTTGTTCACTGAATGGTAGCAACTGGCGTAGTGATGCTCGTGGCTTTGTCTTAAGAGAGGTAAATAAGGCTAGCGTGCGGTGTTATGACGTATTTTGACCCATATAAGTTCTAGCACAAAGGTTGTATACCAAGCAAAAATTTTTGGACTTATACTAAGTTATACTAAGTTGGACTTCCAAAGTGGACTTATACCGAGGTACCACTGTATATATATATAGATATATATAGTGAACCTAAAGGTTACAAACAACAGATCTTGTATTGTGTTACTTATCCTAATCTCTGTACATGTGTTAATGTTTTCTTAACTCTTCTATTTTTTTCTACAGCCAACTATGTTTTAACTATAACTCCTCAGAATCCATTGGTGCCTTTTGGAGGGTCAATAAAACTAAATTGCTCCATTAATAATCCTTCATGTACTACTTACTGGAAGGGGCTTGACATCAACCTTGGCAGCATCTATAATGCTCCCGGGTATAGCGTCCTAAAAATAGAAAATGCCGATGTCAGAGTGGAGGGCACCCAAATCTGTATGATAAACTGCCCTGGTCGCAGCAAGAATTTGGAAAAATCAGTGTTTCTTCAAGTATATGGTAAGAAGATGTGTTTTATATATGTGTATGGTGCCCCACAAATATATATATGTATATATATATATATATATATATATATATATATTTACCTTTGCATTTAAGTCAGAAAATGCACCACTTCTCCCAGAAAATTGTTGCAACTACAAATGCTTTGGTATTGTCATGTGTGTCATGTTTATTTATTTTGTTGGCAATGGAAGAACACAAAAAAATAGGAAAAAAAAAGATCCCAAAACATCAAAAATAGCCTGGACAAAATTATTGGCACTGTATATTTAATACTTGGTAACAAACCCTTTGGAAGAATTAACTATTAATCACTTTATGAAACTATCAATGAGTCTTTTACTTGCTACTGGAATTTTGGACCATTCTTCTTTTGACAGCTGCTCCAGGTCTCTCAGATTTGAAGGGTTCCTTTTTCCAACTGCTGTTTTAGATCTCTCCACAGGTCCTCTATGGGATTTAGATCCAGACTCATTGCTAGCCACTTCAGAACCACTTCATGCAATATCATATAGCATCAGACTGCAATTCTCTTCTCTTTCTCCTTCTATCCATTTTTACATGCTTTTCAAGAGCTTTTTTTTTTAAACTAAGATAAGGAAACCTAGACACTCCTCTGTTTATATACGCCCATCAAAACCCCCAAACACCCCCCGTTAAAGTGCATCAAAAATAAAACAAATTTAAAGTATTACAGGTTGTTTTTTTTTTAAAGCAGCGATGAAGACTGAGTAGAAAAGCGCAATGCCTTTTGGCAACTGACAATTAGGACCTTTTCTCTTGAAGGGTAAGCAGTCGTGTCACTGCAGAGGATGGCACACACTCACTACTGAATCAGTCCTATAGCTAAGCAATCACCAACTTTTCATGATTAGTTCTGGCTCCGACTTAGCAGGAGACATGTCAAATCTCAGAGATAGCTGTTTTCACATATACAGCAGCACTATATATATAGGTGGTATCATTTTATTTGCTGCATACTTTAAGCTAATTTTTCAGTGCATTGATTTCATGTCTCTTTTTTTTAGCCCTTCCAGAAACTTTGCTTTTGAGTACCAACATAACGGATGGCATTCCTTATCTGCACTGTTTCATGAAGGGAGCACGTCCTTTGGACTCTATTAAAGTACAGTGCTATAGAAGCTCTGAAAAGCTGGATAATTCTGAATATTTTGAAGAGATAACTCCAGATGAAGATTTGGATATATTCAATGTCACCTGGAGCTGGAGGATTAGCAATGAGGACTTTATTCAGGCACAGACTTTATACAAATGTGAAGCAGAACTTTTTTTGAGTGATCAGACATTCAGAATACAGGGAATAATGGACAAACCTAATGAAGGTAAACACAGATCATCTTATGTTATTACAAACGCACATTTTTTTTCTATTTTATCATGGTATTCATAAATTTAGGAAGAGTTTACAGAGTTTAACTACAGCCATGTTTCTTCTATCATTTAAAAATAAAAACAGAACTGGCTGCTCCCTTTTCCCATTCTTAGCTGCTTTTTCATAAATTGCATTGAAAATTCTTAGATTTTATCAGGTTTGGGTATCCTCTGGTTACTTTCTAAATACAACAACTGTCTATTACACCAGAATTATTGATGCTAAATTCATGTGCAATTCACATATGAAAATAGTAGTTTTGTAAACTTGAGCCCTGCAATTTATAAAAGAGAATTACACTATTTTAATCTTGTTCTTTCCTTCAATCATAGTTGGGACCACTGAAATCTTGTCTACAACAGTGAACATAACTGACAACCAAAGCAATCCTTTGACTACAAGACATCCTGAAAATTTCTCCACAAGCACAAATTCTGCAACTTTATACACCAGAACCCCCGAAGAGGGGACCACAACACCTCAATCTACATCTACAGTGCTCAGAAGTCACACCACATACAAGAAGCCCTTTTCTCCAGACACATGTAAGCATGAATCGAAAAAATTGTTTTGGCAATTTGACCCTTTGGCTGTAACAGTGACCAACCCTAACACTACAATCCCCGGTTGCTCCACCTGAGTTTAACAAGCTCACAGCACATAAAGTGCTTCCAGATAAAACTAAGCATAGAAAAGGTGAGTTTACTGCTGAAAGAATTTTATCATGGCAGATCAGTCTGGGCTGCCATTACAGACCCTTCTTAAAAATTATAGTTCTGAGCTGCTGATATTCTCTTTTTATAATTTCTGAGTCACAAATCACATTCACAGATCAAGAACTACTGATTCCTTCCTCTGGACCAACTATATCCATAGGGTTTTATATCTAGGATAAGTTTATTTCCCTGGTGGTTGAACTTGATGGACCTATAATGGACTTTTAAACAGACCCTCAGCAGAAATGTAAAAAAAAAAAAAAAAAAAAAACTGTGGTCCATATGAGGTATACAGGTGTAGGAGATAAACTGGGTAAATGAATATATGGACAGTATTAGAAAACATATAAATAGATGCATAATTGAAACAAGAACATATTGCAATATACAACATGATATTGCAATGATTCTACAAATCAACCAATAACTATGCACTGCCTCACTGCATATAAATTAAGGTTGTAAATCTAAAAATGGTTGTATAGTATAGGTAGCACCTTATATTTTATAGTTCTGATAACTATTTGATTGTACAAACCTTTATGGTCCTACTGAAACGTGTGGTTAGCCTCAAGCTTACAAGCAACAGCTCTTTTATTGTGTCACTTCTCGTCACTTTAAGGTTACAAACAA
This sequence comes from Pyxicephalus adspersus, assembly GCF_032062135.1. Lineage (NCBI taxonomy): Eukaryota > Metazoa > Chordata > Amphibia > Anura > Pyxicephalidae > Pyxicephalus > Pyxicephalus adspersus. Next base: position 55,856,062 of record NC_092860.1, read on the forward strand.
CAGATCTTGTATTGTGTTAAGCTGCGTACACACCTGCAATTTTTCTCGTTGGAAAGGATCTTTCACGATCCTTTCCAACGAGAAAAGACTGCACGATGCATGAACGATGCTGTACATACAGCACCGTTCATGCTCTATGGAGAGGGGAGGGGGAGAGCGACGGAGCGGCACCCTGCTGCGCGCTCTCCCCTTCCCTTTCATTAGGATCGGTCGTCGTCCATCGTCCATGGATCCGCCAGGACGGTCGTCGGACGATGGACGACGACCGACTGTACACACGGCAGATTTTCGCCCGATAATTGGCCGATACCGATTATCGGGCGAGAAAAATTTGCCGTGTGTACGCAGCTTTACTTATCCTAATCTCTGTACATGTGTTAATGTTTTCTTAACTCTTCTATTTTATTTCTACAGCCAGCAATGTCTTATCTATAACTCCTCAGAACCCATTGGTGCCACTTGGAGGGTCAATAAAACTAAATTGCTCTATTAATAATCCTTTCTGTACTCCTCACTGGACCGGGCTTGACATCAACCTTGGCAACGTGCATTCTGTTCCCGGTTATAGCATCCTGACAATAGAAAACGCAAGTGTCCCAATGGAGGGCACCAAATTGTGTGTACAAAGCTGCCGTGACGGCACCAGAAATTTGCAAAAATCAGTGTTTCTTCAAGTATATGGTGAGAATATGTAAATTTAAAATCAAATCAAATAAAAGCCTGCTCTTTACCAAGAATAACTGTGAATACAACATCGTTTAACATCAGACTGATGCTGTTCTCTCTCTCTTACTTCTTCTCTTTCTCCTATCCACTTCACATATTTTTCAAGAGCTTTTAAGCTAAGGAAAGCTAGGATTTAACACTCAAATGAAACCTCTATTTAAATACCCTCCAAGTGCATCAAAGGAAAATATGTTTAACGTTTTACAGGTTATTTTTCTTCTAAAATGGCAATAAAGCCGGAGTAGAAAAGCCCATCACTTGCTGCAGTCTGGGACCTTTTCTCCTGGTGGGGAAGCAGTCGTGTCTCTGCAGCGGTTGGATGCACTCACTACTGAGTCAGTCCTAAAGCTCTGCAATTTCATACTCATGCTGATTGAAGAGTTCTGGCTCTGACTGAGCAGGGGTCAAATCTCTGCAGAGAAATAACTGCTTTCATATAAAGAGTGAGGCTAAATATAGGTTGTATACTTTTGCCAAAAATCCCAGCAAACAACCAAATACAGAGTTTAAATACATATATGGCAGTTGTAATGCCTGCTAAAAGACTAAAACTTCTGCCTGTGCAGCTCTTAGATTTGGTGGGCCACCCAGTCCTCTTTGGCTGAGCAGGACACATCATATTACTCAAAAGCAGTTAGGTAACACTTATAGGTCTTATCGCTAAATATTGACTCAATATGTTTTTTTATTGCAGCATACTTTAAGTTTACTTTTCAATGCATTAAATGTATGTCCTTTTTTGTAGCTCTCCCAAAAACTTTGCTTTTGAGCACCAACATAACCAATGGCATCCCTTATCTGCACTGTTTCTTGAAACAAATGCGTCCTTATGTTGATATTAAAGTTCAGTGCTATAGAGGCTCTGAAAAGCTGGGCGCTTCTGAAGATGTCACTACAGATGAACATTCTAATATATTCAATGTCACCTGGAGCTGGAGGATCAGCAATAAGGATTTTATGCAGTCACAGACTTTATTCAAGTGTGAAGCAGAACTTTCTTTGGGTGAACACACATTCAGAATTATGGGAATACTGGACAAACCCAATGAAGGTAAACACAGATCTACATTTAACAAAGCTCTCTAAGGCTGGAGAGGATACACTTTTATCAGTAAACCTGGGTGATCCAGCAAATCTGGAATTAATTTCATCAAAGTAATTTGCAATTTGCTTGCAAATGTTTGGAATCCTGGGCCCTATCCATTTTAGGTTTGCCGGATCACCCAGCTTCACTGATGAAAGTGTATCCTCTCTAGCCTCGGAGAGCTTTCATAAATCAGGCCCACTATGGTATTACAAACATACATATTCTTCTATATTAACATGTATATTCATACATTTAATAGGAGTTTAACTTCATCTGGCAGTATGTTTCTTTTATCTTGATCCTAATTTTTCAAAGACCTGCTTTCATAAAAAAAAAATCAATTTTGTCTTTGAAAATATAGAATTGGCTGACCCCCCTCCCCCATCCTTTGCTGCTCCTTCACAAATCACATTGAAAATTCTTATATTTTAACAGGTTTGGGCCCCCCTGGTTACTTTCTAAGTGAGGGAGAGGGAAATACAATAACTGCCTATTACACCAGAAGTATCCATGCTATTTAACTTCATGTTTAATCCACACATGAGAAAAGTAGTTTTGTAAACTTGACCCATGCATTTTATGTAGGAGAATGGAATAATTTTAACCTTGCTCTTTTCTTTATAGCGAGGACAACTGAAACTTTGCCTACAACAGTGACCATTACTACAAACCAGCCAGAAGCTTTGACTACAGGACTTCGCAAAATAGTCTACACACACACAAATTCTGCAACTTCATACACAAGAACCAACAAAGAGACCCCATCATCTCAATCTACATCTACAGTGTTCAGAAGGTATATCACATACAAGGAGCTCCCCACTCCAGAAACATGTGAGTATTAAACGAAAACCTTGCTTTGGTAATTTGCACCATTACACATTCTAATATCCAGAGTGAAACACTTTAAATTGTATTAATAATAGTGCGGACCACTGACCCTTTGGCTGTAACCAGTATTAAAAACCAAACAGGAAAACAAACAACACAGAGGTTGCAGCAATCACTGGGTCCATCTAATGAATTTAGCATGAAAAGGAAAATGTTTACCTATCATGGCAAATCCGTCTGTGCTGTCATTACTGACCTGTGCTGAAGATAATAGTTCCTGTATGCTGGTGCTCCTACTTTGATACTTTATGCATAACACTTATGCAGACCAGGAATTTCAGACTTTTCCCTGACCATTTTTTTCTGAATGCTCCATTTTGCTTTGTACATGCATAGTCCTGCTGCTAAAGAAACAGCTCTCATCCCACTGTTAAACAAGCAATGTCACCAGCTCCATGGATCTTGCTTGGTCCCAACAAGGTATCCAGTTGATTTGAAGGAGCTTGACAGCACTCTTATGCGATTCATGCTACCAGTACTTAGTAATAGGTACTGTTAGTATGCAACATGTCAAGGCGCTCTCATGCTCCTTTATACCCCCTGTTTTGGGTAAGAATAGAGCACCTACTGATTGTATTGTAATCTAGGATTCTTCACAAATTTCCTATTGCATATACCAGACATACTGTATGTTGCATTTTAGAATTCTGGAAAATTGTGATTGGTAAAAAGAAGGCAAATTTGTAATAACATTATACAGTAATTTTTGGGAGATTTTTAGTGTTATTATGTTTTATTGTTGTTTTTTTCTTCATTTTTTGTTCTCTATCCATATATTTATTGGGCCAATTTATTCAAGCATTTTTAGATTGGAGAAATTATACTATCATTAAAGAACCTGGAAGATCCAGCAAGCCTGTAATGGATTTCTTAAAAATAATTTGCTATTAGTTGGCAAATGTTTTTAATCCGGGACCAGATCTTATCCAGGTTTCCCGGATCACCCAGGTACTGCTATGATAGTCTGTCTTCTCTATTCTTGCAGAACTTAGAAAAATCAGGCCCATTAGGTCCACTACATTCAAAGCCCTAGCAAGACAGGCAGGAAGACGTGTAAAAAAAACTGTAAATTTTTGTTGCTACCAGATCACCCCAATGTTACAGTGATGATTGTTTATTTTGCATAACTTTTCATTGTCACATAAACAAGCCTATTGTGTTTGGTATTTATAGATATATGAATATATATATACATTCTCCAGACGACCTTCAATGCTATTACTAGCAAGTTTTTTGTTGTGTTAGGTCACATGATTGCTGAAATATTTTATCTTATCTGAACTACTTTAGGATGTGTGTCAAATATTTATAAAGACTCTTATTGTATTTTATAGTTTTTGCTTATGATAACTTTAGTAGAGAACATACTGTACATTTTGGTAAATTAACAGTAAATTAAAAAAAATAAACTACAAAAATATAAAAAAATAACTACAAAAATTATTAACAATATCAAAAGCAGCAAATACATATGCCAAACAAACAATAGGTGTACTAAACAAGTTACAAAAGGAATAAAAGTAGGTTATTTCTATGTAGTATCTATTAGACTAAAAATGAAATGAAAGTAAATGGAATTGAGTATTCATATACATATATATTTTCTGTGGAACTCACCAGTATACACATATATATATAATCTCTTTTCTTGAATAAAAGGGTAGGAAGGACATATACTGGAATTGGTACGATACACAAAAATTAACCCCCACATAAGGAGTTATGGAGCTGTTACTATGACTACACAACTCACATAAATGCATGTCATTTTTATTTTTTTATTTTATCTAATAGTGCAGAATATTTGTTTTTTGGCATTTTATGTTGAAGAGTGAAATCATTTTAATATTTTCTTTTGCTTTATTGCTAGTGCGGACCACTGATCCTGGAAATATTACAGAGGTGAATCAAACCGTAGTTATGACCACAGCAACACCTGCAACACAGAGGACATCAATTACTGAGTGTGCCAACCTGACTACAGTGCCCCCTCACAGTGGTAAGCATGAAGAGAAAATGCACCACAGTGACATCACTAAATCTCATTTGAAATGTCCAGAGAATAGCAGTCAGATGCAAGAGTGCATAGAGAAAGATATGCAGCCATGAAGCTGTATACACAGGAGTGAGCAGGCACTCTCACATACTAAGTACCCTGCTATTTTTCTAATGTTTCTAAGTGATCAATTTCACATAGAAATATTTACATTTTTTAATTAATTTCTGATTTAAACATCAACTCTATGCTATTTCCTGAAATGCTGGCCTCTCCTTAAATTGCTGCCTGGATGTTATGCATGATTTGATGCTTTCTGAAATACTAATACATATGCAGACTATGATTTAAAGTATACTCATTTTAGATCTGTAGTTGGGAAAGTGCTGAAAAGTAAAAAGTGGAAGTAAATTCTAGAAATAAAAATATTGTATGTCACTTCTACAATGAAATAACTTTGCCTGCCTGATAGCAATTTCATAAATACACTCATCTGTCCCTGTTCTGTTCTGTTCTGTTCTGTTTCTGGTTTCAGTTTTTGGCCATCTTATTTGGCTGGCATGTTCCGGTGCATTCAGTCCTAACAGTTCCACATGCACAGCTCAGCGCTATATCAGGTCAGGCAAGTAAGTATATTTTATTGCAAAAAGGTCATTGCCTGTCCCTTTCTGTAATAAAGACCTGCCTGATCACAAATATTCAAAGCAGAAATTTAGTTCCATTTAGTTCTGGTCTAAGTACATTTTTCTACACAAAGGGACATATCCAATTTACAACACATGTATAACAATTTATTTACATATTATAAGTACTTTTAAGTTTTGGGTGCTGAATTAGCCCCTCAGCTTGTGCCACAATAGATCCATGTGTGTGGAGGTAGAAAAAAAGCTGTGAAACAGCAGATAAACTAAAGACCTACCATCCACACCAGAGGGTTTCTCCTTCTGAGGACTCACAGAAGTGTTGATCAGATGCCCATATAAACTCAGTTCTCCTTGCTGGATGTTCATCTACAATCAACTTGTACCTGAGACCTCTGATTTCTGTATTTCTGCTGACTTCTGACCTTTTGATTTTGAATAACTTTGCTTTAGCTCTCAACCCTTGCTTTTGACTTTTCACCTTACTCCAGCTCTCAATTCCAGGCTTGACTAAGTAGAGCAATATTTGTGGGGTTCAACGTGCTACATATTATAAACAACGTATTGCAAACCAAGCAAACTGCTGTAAAACAGAAAGCAGATAGCCATGGTCATTATAGCAACAAAGACATGTTTTACAAGACCCCTATACATGCAGTGCTGTTCAGTGCGGTTATGTCAATTTGTGATACATGATTAGCTCTATTCTTTAACAAAATAATTTTTACATTTCAGAAAACATTATTTGGATGGTTATCCCTGCAGCAGGTCTAGTTGGAAGCATTCTACTTATTCTGCATACCTGGAGACAGCTACATAAAAAAGGATTTTTTCAGCCCAATGAGTTACCATGGTCTGATTGTAAACATGGTCCAAAGGATCTTGTAAATAGCTTAGAGACTGGATCATCTTCTTATCAACTTAAAAATCAAATAAAGTACTCCTAGTGTATTATATCATAAGACATCTGTACAGAGACTGACACGACAAAACTGGTACGGATCCCTTATTGTGTAAAAATATTTTTATATGGGTTTAAATATTTTTCTATGTTTGAATGGATCTCATGGATTATTAAAGCTTTCTTGGAGAGTATGCTATTGATTATATTTTATTATATTATGCTTGTAGTCACAATTTTATGCCAGTAAACAAAGCTTGGAGGACTCCATAAAGACACACCAATGCATTTATATCATTTGAGATGTGAATTTCCTGAATTTTAAATCTTTTAGTGCCATTGGCTGCTATTATTTATGCTATACATATGTGTTGATACTCTTTCTCTTTTCAGAACATGGTACATGGACAAGATCTGTATTTGATCTGTATATTTGTGTTTTAATTCCATGCACTTGAAGTAAAGTAAATGGATAACCAAAACTTTCCTTTTTACTTTTGAATAGCAAGATATCCCAGGTAGGGCGATATACCCCTGCCAATGTATTATTTTCTGTCTGTCTCCCGTTGGGCATATTTACCTTCAATTGTTATTATAGTAACACAACATAAAATGGGAGACATCTCTACACAGTCAAAATAATTCTATCTTTCTGTCTCGAGACACACTCACAGTGGGAGAATGTCCCTAGTGGGGACACAGACAGTAATAAAAACATATAAAAAATATCTATATATATAAATAAATATCTAAAAAGGCATGTATAACCAATGGATGCTAAACTATGAAAACAAACAATCAATAAATACAGCACCATAAATGTATGTGTGGGGGGAAAAAACAAACATACATTGTACATGTATTTTTTAGTAAAACGATAATACTGCTTTGACTACCAAGGACCTGCCCACACACTGTGAGTATATGCAGAGCTTTTGGACAATTTAGCTTTGAGTGTGTGCCTACAGTATGTCAATAGAAACCTACAGTAGCTCCCTGCAAGAATTTGCCTGCGGATGATCAAATGGAGCAAAAGAAATGTGTTTTCCGCTACAGGAACAAGCTAGAAAAAATGCTGAAACGTCATCTATGGAGGAAAACAGAGGTTTTGGAGTAAATCCAGGTCATGCCGGGAAACATATATTAAAGACAACAAATCCTATATTACCAAACTTCCTGACCGGCCCTTTAATCAAGCCTGCTACTAAGTATTTATGTATACTGTCATTGTTGTCAACTTTATAGAAATGGTGACTTGAACAAACATCTTAAAGTTAACTTAAACTGGGAAAAACCCTCTGTGTATGCCATAAAGCCCTTATGGGGGGGGGGGGGGAGAGTGCTATACAGCTAGGGAACCAACACTGTCCCAAAGTTTTTCATGTCTTCAGTAAACTCCTTGGGTCCTACCAATGTTGCATACCAATACCTTAGCAGAGCTTCCCTGATGGATCAGACTTTTGCTTACTTAAGTGAAAGTCAGTCCCTGGTCCAGTTCTCCTAAAAGCTCAATAACTCTGGTCTTGAATTCACCAGTTTGGGGCAAACACTTAGGCATATAGCAGCCATTAAAAGCCCCTAGGGGACAGACCGGTGATGCCCCTCACATCACTGGCATTACCAGGTGAACTAACCTAGTCATGATCCCCTTCTCTAAGTTCTTTTGATGCAGGCATTTCTCTTTTAATGCCCATGGCGAAGCAATGATAATGTACTCATCATATAGCTGCCATACAACATTTTTGATTGAAATCGGTATTATCCATTATCCAGGGCAACCTTAACAGGTTACAATCAGCCAAACACAATGCTTCCAATGAGGTATATTCTTCCATACACATAGTGCTTAGAAGATGAACTGATTGCTGCATGGAACTAGTCTTCAAGGTTTCACTTATGAGATCTTCAGGGAGAATGGGTCACTGGGTCAACTATTTTTTACTTAAATAGCTTCAACAGTTTAGTTTTAGGAAGTCCCTCTGAGGACACATGACCACCCTTTTTATAATCATCCTAAAGTTCAGATCTCTCCCAGGCTTCTGCCACTTTTCTTAATGTCTCCATGAACAAAGTTAGGTAGACATAGCTCTGAATCACTTCACACAATTCTTCCTAACCATAATGAAAGAGAATGGGTTGCACACCCCGGCTTGTTGGTGAAATAATTGGTTGTTTGAATACTTTTCTTCTAAAATATATGCACCACATATGTAAATCCAAGACCATGTTCCACATAACACAGCATTAATATCAGTTTACTCCTCCAACTTGTTTCTGTTCTAGCTAGTCTCTGAATGTGAAATAGTCACACATTCCTCCAGGTGAAAGGGGGAACCCCAGAGCTCACATAACTGTTTTCTCCAGAAGGGCATCAGAAGAAAAGTGTCCTCTTTCTATCCTCTCCAGATGCCTACCCATGCCCCATCATCCATGCTGTTCTTTTTTCTCCCCCAGAAAAATATTGCTGTCTGTTAATTCATTACAGCGGACCGCCTTGTTGTAATGCATACAATGCAAAAAAAGCATATTAATATTCCTATGTATAATGAAGAAGCTTCCCAAGACCCTAATAGGCTCTGTAAAATGTACTCATTGCCTTATTACCTGAACAACATGTGTATATTAGTAATTAGTGTCCAAGGCATCTTGTGAAATACAGAAATATTTTTATTTATTTTGATAGATTGCAAGTGGTATCAGAATTAAATATCTGTATATTTTTTAAAGAAATACAGAAATATTTTTACACTTACACATTTCTATCCTTAATAGCAGGGCATACATGTATAATAATTATGTATTCTGGTGCTTTGGAAATTAGGTTTATTAATTTTTCTCGCACATTTCCCAAAATGTCATTTATTTACAGTTTTTATTGGATTAGAATATTTTTTATTACATTAGAATAATTTTGAGGATGATTGTTGCTTCAATTTTAAGGAGTGTATGCTTGTTCATATGGCGTCCTCAGTTGCCATGGCCACCAGAGTTTCCATTACCAAATATGGCGTCGTTGCCTAGCTATACAATGTAATACCGTTGCCCTCAGCAAAGATGGCGCCTGACTGGCTTCACACGGGCATCGCTATGGCTGACAGGAGACGTGCTGCAGGTAGCTCCCCGGTACCCCGGCCTCCCCAGCGACAGACCAGCGGAGCGGATTTCTTGGTTCAGGCTGGAGTGCGGACTATGATGAGGGAAGCTGTCCTCAAATTAGTAGAAACCAGGCCGGAGGATCCCGTGGCTTTTCTGGCAGATTACTTCGGGAGGCTCGGCCCGGGCCCTGCAGGTGGAGCTGCGGCTGCTGATCTGTGTCCGCAGCTACCAGGACAACTGCGATTAGGCCGCGCCCTGTGGTACCTCAAGCTGGCCCATCACTCGCAAAGGTGTGATGTTATCAGTGACAAAATGTGATATGGGGTGGGATGCGGCAATGTGCTTTATGGCAGAGGGGACGGGGGCTCTGCCTGTGTTAGCATGAATCAGGAAATATTAGACAGTCAGCATTTTCATTGTCTGGGTAAAGTGATCCTGCACATCCTTGATAAAAGCCCTTAATCCCTTCACCAACTAGGTCCAGTATGTCCCACACCATCCCGGTTCTCCTCTTTCTGACATTGGCCTGAACCATGAGCGTGGCCATCAGAGTTCTTTCTCACGTCTCCTCGTCTCGCACTATGCATGCGTAAGATTGGCACTTTTTTAGCATTCCAGGAAAGCCCCTGATGAAGCATTCCCAATCTCCGCCATGGCCAGAAGGAGCAGCCCACGAACTCCTGAAAGATGTGTGCAAATGTCCCAGGAGGCTGCCGGTTCTCCCATCAGTCATCATGGCAGTAAAGATGGAAGGGTGGAAATGCCAAAACATTTTTAAAAAATTAAAAACAAAACTTTTTTCCTATTACATAAAGGCCTAGCTACCCACTTACATAAAGTTAAAGATGTGATGATAGGTCCGCTTGTTTTTTCACATCATTTTTTTTTTAAATGTAAATGTAAATGTAAATTTACATTTTTAAATGTAAATGTAAATATCAAATACAATTACTTTATTTTTTTTTTTTTTGGTAACGTGCCTCTAACTTCCTTATATCTTGCCAAGGTAAGGATGACATGTACCTCTCTCCTCCTGGAATATCTACATCACACATCCCGGTCAGATGTAGTTTCCATCCCAATGATATCCTGTGATATGTTGCTCGGTCACAATGGCACCAGATCTTAATTTGTGCAAGAAATCAGGAAGGTGGCTTTAAGGAATAACAACACACAGCTGACTAAAGCTAGGTACGCACTTGCAATAATTAACATTAGAAAAAGAACGACTAATGAATATCCACCATTCCACCATCAAAGTTTTTTTGTTAACAAACGGTCGTTAATTGTTCATTTCCAACGATAATTATTGCAAGTGTGTACACAGCTTTATAGAAGTGAGACCATCTTTAGAAGAGCGGTGGGTGATAAGAGGACAGTGGATGCAGGATTTGCTAGGGTCCTATATGTATATGCAGCCTAGGTCACTACACAAGCTGTCATTTAACCTAGAAGTGGACCAGAACAACTATGGAGGAGGAGGCATGGAAGAGGGCTTGGAGTGGATTAAGTCAGGAGGGCAGCTTTGATCAAGAGGGAGGCATGGCTAACTTTTGATGGGAACAAGATCTGCTTCAGAAGAGTGGTGGGTGAGAAGAGGCCAATGCAGGATTCACTCAAGTATGTTTATGCAGCCTTGGCCATCATATGGCTTGTCATTAAACCCAGAATAGGACCAGCCCTGAACTATAGAGGAGGGTGCATGGAGCAGGGCTTGGGGCCTGGGGGTATTGCTTGTAATTTTTTTTAAATATTTTTTGTTTATAGGAGGTGAAGGTAATTCAATAAATACTTGATGTGGGCTTTAGGATTTAAAATGACTTGTTTTTTCTAATACATGTTTTTATGATCAGGACTGCTTTTAACAACAATCTGACCGTTGCTTATGACTGCCTCAGCGCTGGAGGAAAGAAAAAAAAGCCAGGTCTGAATGGCAAGCTCTACACTGACTTGTTGACCAAGATATGCCATGAAGGTGATCTACCTAAAGAGATTTCCTCTGCTCTACTAAAAAAGATACAGTGCCGAGACCATGAAGCTGTGCCATTTGACGTCTTCCGTTACGGAGTAGTCACTTGCTTTGTGATGATGGAGTTCAGATCTAAAGCGGATACTTTGTTCAACATTCTAGATGAGGATAGCCAGTCAGACCAAAGGGTTTGCCAGACAGTACTGGACACTTTAAAAGAAGCATTGGTTGCTAGTGACCTATCAGTCCCTGCTAGTTATTTGGAAGCTGGTTCAAAACTAGGACCTGATTGTTTGGCCGTTGCCATGGACCGTGCACTTTTAGGTAAAAAAACAGGCGTCCCTATGAGCCGCAATGAATTTTTAAAGGAAGCATGTTCCCTTTTTCTTGATAAAGTCAAACCAATGCATTGAATGGCTTCAAAGGACTTCTTAAAAAACACAACTTTTGTGATTTTCTACATTGCACCCTCCAGCAAACAGTGTAATACAATAGTAAATATATTGATACCAACAGGACAGATTGTGTAGACATTGTCCTATTTCCAGCTATGAAAATGTTGGCTTGCTTTGTCTTTTCTGCCCCTGTATCATTTCCTGTTCAGCCCTTCACTTGTGTATGCATGAAATCAAAATGTGTTGTTATAGCCTGTTTCATTATATGTTTCAAATAGAATTCTAACCAAAATTTTTATTCAATTTTGATAGAATTGAGATCGTTTAGAACTACTTCAATTTTATTAATTTATTTCTAAGTAATTTCTATCTTTGTCTTTTGTTGTAAGGTTTCTCCTCCATTCCTGTTTGGTTTGACAGATATTAAAGTGCAATAGGGAAATGAACAGCAATACCATACAAATCTCCCCTATGGGGACACAGGTGGATCTCCTGTTTACTTAAAGATGCCTTGTCTGCTTGGGTCCCGGTGTTTATTACCAATACGTAGCTCCCCTCAGCACAGCTCAGATTTCTCAGGACCAGTAATTCCAGATGTTCCCTGTAGAACCACAAGATGGTAGGTCTGTTGTAGTGGAAGGCGCTACTTCAGTAATAGGTCTTAAGCAGACCATCTTCATTTTGTAACTTGTATTGGCTTGCATTATGTGGAAACCTTTGTTCATCATATAGGTAAATGGCAGTCTGTTTATGTCTGTCACATTCTTCTCAGTAGAAAGATCTCACCTGTGTGAGGAGACTCTTTTTGAAATATATCAATGACTGCCCCCCCCCCCTTCTGATGATAGCAGTAAGCATTGTGTAATATACCCCTGAGGTACAAGAGGTTGGAGGGGACTTGCATCTCCCTATACTACTGATGTCTATTTATTTAATATGCATGATGCAGAATTTTACTACTGCTGTAGTAATAATGAATGAAATAAAATATTTTCAAATATGCCTCAATACCTTATTGTTCAGTTATTATTATTCCACATACAATGTCACATCTCAAGTAAAGGGGTATTTTGTGTATACAATTCATCAACCACAGTTTAGTCAGAAATCTATTCCTATTTGACAAGAATTCAGACTTTATGCTTGTTAGGTTGATGTACATTTTGTTAGTTTAACATCTCCCTACCCCACTGTTAAGTACTTAGTGGCCTCTAATGGAGCATGTGCTTTTTTATCATGTTATTGGCCCTGGAACTTAGCTGAATTACAATGGTGAAGCTTAATGAAGAAGGCGAAGAAAGAAGTCAAAGATTTGCAAAAATGTTGGTGGACGTAACGAGTATACCTTATGGGGGGAAATCAATTCACCGAAGCTGGCACAGCATTGATGCCCGTTTAACAGATAATATACTTTGTTGTTAAGATTAGGTGATTATGTTTGCACAAGGCATGTTTTAAAGTGTGGGCTCTACATTACAAAAGGACATAACAGCAAAGGCCTTCACTTGGCAGAGTGGCAGGGCACTGAGGACTGCACAAGCACACATCTGTAGATTTTATAATTGTTTTGTGTTTTCAACATGTATTATTGCTTCTTCAGACTTGTCTATGTTATTTCTACATTTCTGCTGAGATTAATGGTAAGGTTAAGGTTCAGTTATGTTAGAACTGCATATCTGTATGTTAGCTTGAGCTAATCTGAAATTGTTATCGCAGAAAAGATTAGTCAAATCAGCCCATCAAGATTCTTGAAAGATGGTGAACTTGAATAAAGACTGTGAAGATCTTGGCATTGGTCTGGAAACTCATGTAGGTTGCAAACATAGAAGAGTGGAACGTTTTACGGTTTTTAGTTTAATATTAAGCATCAAAAGTAAATTTTAATTTTTGGGTGCTAAACCTTGTAGAACCATCAAATAAAAAATTAGACTCCTGGTTTATCAGTTTCAATGGCTGTAATTGATTCCCACCATGGGAAGGTTTGAGGGAATATTAGGTTCTTATTTATAAGTGGAGCCAATTGACACATTTACTTTTAAGCCAATGTAAAGATGTCTGTGAAAACCATCCTACAACCCACTGATACTTTTTCACCAACCCCCATACTGCTCTTTACCTGTTGCCTTTGGGTTTGGGGGAGCATGTGACTTGTGTTAATACAATGTTAAAGAATTCAAGTCTAACAGGCAATTTCTAGCCCAAGCATGAAGGTAATGTCACATCAGGTGACAATGGGCATTTTGATATACAGTAAAATGCAAGGGAAAATGAGTGTTGATGGAAATGAGGGAATCAGGTGTGAATGAGCAATGTACCAACAGAGTGCTAAAAACATTTACATGCAAAATAGTTTTATGGACACCAAAACATCTCTGATCTGATGGGGAACGGACTCATGAACGGGCCTTTTGGTATTTGATACTAAATGTAAGCAGGAGACATCAATCTCTTCCACTAGTAAACAACACACTCCTACTTCTATCCATCTACATTAGGGGTGTGAAACTCTGGCCTGAGGGCCAAATTTGCCCCCCAAAGGAAATTTTTTGGACCCCAAAGGAATTCTAAATATGAATTGCAGCTAACCTGCCTCTGCATTGAAATAGCGGCACTACTACAATTCCCGGCATCACTCGTAGACCATAAACCAGCGGCCTCTTTGCCTATGCGTGGCCCCACACTGAACTGTTTTATAGATGCAGGAAATTGTAGTAGCACTGCTATTTCAGGGAAGAAGGAGTTCCAGCCACTCATAACATTAGGCCCCGCATTGGACTGTTTTATAGATGCGGGATATTGTAGTAGCGGTGCTATTTCTCTATTTTAAGCTTGTTCCAGATTGAATGTTAAGAAAAACCCCCTTGTTTCCATATGAGAAGGGTTTATCTAAAGAGAAGGAAAACTTCAATTTTTTTAATAAACAAGTTTGGCCCGCAACTTTGTCTAAGTTTTTAATTTTGGCCCTCTGTGTATTTGAGTTTGACACCCCTGGCCTACGTGATCTACAAACTTAGTTTCATCAGATCCGGTCACCGTCTTCCATTGATTGATGGTTCAGTTCTAACATTGCCATGTACACTGTACTGTGTAATACATTGTGTGTTCAGACACTTTTCATGGTCAGTTGTGTAATGTGTGCTACAGAAGCTCATGTGTTGTACATCACACAGAATATCTCCATGTCCCCTCCGTATCCTCAGCCTTGGGTGCCTGTGACCCTGTTGGCATTCCTTGGACCACTTTTGGCAGGCATTAGCCATTCTATACCAAGGAAGCCCCATAAGAGCAGCTATTTGTGACATTACACTCCAATCATCGTAATGGCATTTGTCCGAGTGGCTCTGACCCTGACAGATTTCTGTTTTCCATGCTTCCACCATTTTAGAACTGGTAGTTCACTTGCTGCCCAATATATCCCAGCCCTTGTTTAATGGTATTCAATTCACTTTATTTGGTATTTCATTATTTTAGTAGGTTAGTGTATATTCCCTGTATTAGTGCCCGCTAAGATATGGGTGACTGGTATAGTTTTTGTGCCCAGCATCAGTCTGTAGCGGACAGGAAAGGACAATACTACCCCATCTGAGGGCAACATGTCCTCCCCTCCCCCACTACAGCCCGGCTTCCCTGTACTCCCATCACCCCCCTTCCACATGACACAATAGCCGCGCCGTGCAGAGGCGTCACAGCTCCGCCCCTGGGGCTGCTGGGAGTTGTAGT
This sequence comes from Pyxicephalus adspersus, assembly GCF_032062135.1. Lineage (NCBI taxonomy): Eukaryota > Metazoa > Chordata > Amphibia > Anura > Pyxicephalidae > Pyxicephalus > Pyxicephalus adspersus. The sequence goes on from NC_092860.1 coordinate 55,871,484, forward strand.
CCTCGCCTCCCCTTTCTTTATTATCACGCCGGGTAGTTATAGAGCGAGTCGCTTTTAGAGCTGTCCCTTCCTGAGGAGCCCTCTGTCACCTCTCCTCCCTGTAAACACGACAGTCACTGGCAGGCTGCGGTGAGCAGTGGACGGCGGGAGCCCGGGCACAGCATCCGGAGCACAGGCGCCATGGCCCGGCAATTGATGCCGGTGCCCAGCTCCCAGAAGGCGCTCCTCTTAGAGCTGAAGGGGCTACAGGAGGAGCCAGTGGAGGGGTTCCGGGTCAACCTGGTGGATGAGGGGGATCTGTACAACTGGGAGGTGGCAATATTTGGGCCCCCCAGCACCTTCTACGAAGGGGGGTATTTCAAGGTGAGGAGGAGAGTAGGATGAGTCCGGGGGGTCTGCTGTGGGGTCTGCAGGGGACTGGGCCTAGCAGAGTCAGGTGGGGGATGGGAAAGTGATGCTTAGGGACAAGTAAAGTGTATCAGTTTGTATTGGGGATAGGATACAGAAGTGTTCTCGGTCAGGTTATTCTTTTTTTCAACTATATTTGACCCCTTGGGTAGATTTCTATTCACATCCTGCTCTGACACAACAGGAGGTGAGTGAAAGTCTCTCCAAAGTAAGAGAAATGCACTTTTAGACAAAGAAAAGAGTCCTCATGGAAAGATTTCCTTTTGTCATCATCAGCTAGCATGCTGCAATAGATCTGGCTTTTTAAGGTTTGGATAAAATAAAAAGATGGTAGAAGTATATGTAAACCTAGACATTAAACTCAAAGCTGGTGATCCTGCCATGCAGATCATTTTGCAGGCCTTTCCTTTTATAAAGCAATAGTCTCCCAATAGTTCTCCATTGTCACCTCCTCACAGGATCTCCCCCCCAAGAAAGTTATTGCTTTGCCCAGACACATTCCACTTTTCTATCACCAGGAAACCCACCCGGAAGAATGATGTGCCGCACAAGTAACGGGGAGCCCTGCACAAGATCAGCAAAGCTCCTATGTAACAAAGGATAAAAAAAGTGAAAACTTTGTTGTTTTATAATACAAAAATATTTTACATTTCTTCACAAAGAGACTCAGTTAGTCACAAAGTCCCCCCACTGCAAAAGAAGAATATAAATACTTGTAACCCTGCTGAACATTGCTCTGTTGAAGAGAAATTTCCTTATTAGAAACCATCACTTTCAGGTCGCAACTTGTCGCTAGGACATGTAGAGGGAGAATCTCCACTGTGGGGCACAGACATCAATAAAAACCTGACTGGGGTTTAAGCTGAAGATAACACCAATTTTTAATTGACAGAGGTCACTTGTACCTCGTGACTGTTCATCTTGGAATACATTGTAATCTAAATTCCAGTTCCAGATTCTGGTTGGTCTTTCCATTAATAAGTATTTGTGTACTTTTATTATGTCTTAAAATATTTTGTTTATTTTTTTTATGTTCTAGGCTCACCTGAAATTCCCAATAGATTATCCATACGCTCCACCAACATTCCGGTTCATTACAAAAATGTGGCACCCAAACATCTATGAGGTAAATATAGTTTTCCTGTGAGGTGGATTTAAAAAGTGAACATTGAAAATTGCAATTTTTTTTCCTGCACAGTTGACATAATTGCTACACACTGGTAGGGTGCTTGTACATTTAAACACAGAGCCCATTGACTCCTGATTATGTTTGCACTTGTCTTAGTTGTACTCAGATGGCCAGTGATGTATGATGTCAAATCAAACTTATGGCTACAAAAACTTGGCTTTAGCTTCCTTTAGTTTTTACAAAATAACAACAAGGGTGCTCTCCCTTGGACTTTTCTAATAAAACTTGAACCACAAATACAACAATGTTTGTATATGAGGACTTTTTTGGTACCTTATCCTTAAATCATTCTAATGTACATAAATAAAATCCAATAATAATTTATTAACAAATACATAAAAGTATGAACATGACATGTCAAACAGTTGCATTTGTACAATCAATGTTTCAATTATTTGCTATACAATAGCTTCCTACAAAGTCCTAGTTGATCTGTGTCAATATAGGTCTTTCTGTTCTTTACATGTTTCAGCTGCTTGGCTTTATCAGAACACATTTAAATGACCCTCATATCTCTTTCTAAACAAATATATTACATAATATGTACAGTCATCATTACAATGTGATCATGGACCATATACTTACTTTTTTCACCAATGGGTAAATCTTTCTATGATCATGCATTAAAATGCCAATGCATCAGTAAAGAACTTTATAAGAGATAGTGAGGTAGGTTATCTTTCCTGCACCCTTTCTATACATCGAAATGTGTTTTGAGCTAAGGGGGCACGCGAGAGTTTAAACTATATATTTATATATATATATATATATATATATATATATAATATATATTATTATATTATTAGCTACTCAAAGGGTGTGATGTTTCTTCTCATTCGTTCTGATTAATCTCAACACTACAATTCCTAAAAAAAATATTACATATTAAGAAAAAAAATATTGATAACCATAATATTGATAGCCATAATTATAAAACATATTTAACATCCAATTAAGCCTATATTAAAAAAATATATCCTATTCCCATTCCTAACCATGGAACACAAGTTCCCCTTATCCATATGCATAATTTTATACCTTTCCTACCCAGCTTTAAGCTTATCTTTTTAAATCCCTCAATGACTCCCATATTGATCCATGCATATTAGGTAAAATTCTAAAAATATAAAAAGTTATCCCATCTTTATTACATTCTAATTTTGTGCTGCTTGTAACTAAAATATAATTCTTCAGTTGCCCTTCTTTTTAAATTACACAATATTCAACATTAAGCTTGTATTACCCTCCAAACAATAGCTAATTAAAAAAAATGTTATTCTGTTAAGTTATTAAATGTGATGCTTGATTAATTTATTATATTTTTCATATCAATGAATAAAAACCTTCCTCTCCTATATATTTAACCAGTAACCATACTTAATGTACCAGAATTCCAACAAAACTCTCATTGTCAAAATTTTCACAGAAATGAGATACTTAAAGTTTTATGCTTCCAATCATATTTTCACCTACATTTACCTCCAGTATCAATAAAATCATTAATTCTTAGAAACTCCCACTTACCCCAATCAGAGATTTTTTTTTTTTTTTTACATTCTGCCACATGCTTCTCTCTTCCTACTTCCCTGACGCTCCATGTGATCTATGGAACCACCTTTCAGTGCAGGTGCTAATACTTCCTAATCTAACCCATATCACTTGTACTTGTGTTCCAATTAATTCTACACATTATATCCTGAGTATTAGCTTCCATTCAAAACCCCATGGAGTGCACAGGATTTTCATTTTGGTTGAGTACATTCTCCATGGGAAAAGTTGACACCTTCCCTCTCCACCACCACCCCATAATATTAATTATGTCTGTTACCATTACCCGTAATCTTAGTGGACACACCAATTAAAAAAACATCAATAAATGCCACCTAAATGTAATTAATTTGTAACAATACTTTTGCGCTTCTTTTACAATTTATAATTGATAATGGCATTGGTAACCTTTATACATTTCTTAATGATCCCATATATACAAAAAACTTGAAATAAATATATATATCACAATATATGGTTCAGTCATATTGTCAAAAAAAAACAAAACATTTTTTCTCTATAAAAATGCCCTCAAATTTGGTAATTTCCTTCAATTCTGGATAAATTGTTGCTTTTAGATTAAAAATCCATTTGCTTTCTTTTTGTAATAGAATGTTGTCACTATCGCCACCTCTCAAGTTGTTCCCTACAGATTCTAGGATTAAAAATCTTAGTTCATCTATTGTAAAACTATATTTTGTCCCAGCAGCAATTCAACTCCACTCCTTCTGGTATATTAAAACCAGGTTCTCCTGTTTGATAAATCCACTTACACTCGGTGCATTTGCCACAAGGATAGGTGCCTTTTTCCTTTTGGGTAATTATCTTTCTTTGTCTCAAAATAACTACTAATAAATTTATCTTTTATCGATGGAGCGCTATGGTAAAAAAGTAATGGTGTTTCCCCCCCAAAAATTCTTAATTTGAGAATTATTAAATGGTATATTTTTGGCAAATATCTCTAATTTCTTTATTGTTCCTTGAGTATTGCACAATAATTCTCATTTGTAGATTTTTTGTTCAGATTTTTTTTTGCCAAATAATATGCTGTTCCTATCTTAACTTTTCGATTTGTCCTTTTTATTATTCTATTGCTATACCCCCTTATCAATAAGCTCTGTTGTAATTCTTTATCTTGATTTTTATAATCCTTATGATCTGTTTCTCTTTATCCAGAGATATTTAAATACTTTTTTTTAAATGAGTTTTTTGGTTATGGCATAGAGGTGATATGTTTACAAATAATGAGTTATCAATGTTTAAGTACTTTGTTTTTAAAATGTGGAAAAATATCACAGGTCAGCAAAAAAATAGTTTTGATAATCAGAAACCACAGCAAACTATTCCAAATAAGTTTTTTGAGCAGATTTCAGATCTGTTTTCAGTTTTTCCCTAACACGTACAGTTCCTGAGTTATGAGTACTATTATAGTTAACATTGTACGTGCATGTATTTTGTACTAAAACATATGCACCATTTAATTGAATGTTAATACATCTTCAGTGTGAAGTAAAATAAGGCACACTGTGGTATGGATCTACTGAACAGTGTCAGTCAGGTACCAGTGTTTCTTTAGAAATGGTTACAGTATGATTTTCTTGTGTACTCTTTGGATTGTGGCGGTACAGCATCCAGAAGTAGTCTGCCATCATACTTTCATTCCAGGAACCTTGGTAGCGGTGCTTCATTAACTGAATGTCCTGGTGAAAACGTTCTCGTTGTTCGTCGCTCACCATACCAAGATTTTCCAGGAAGAATTCTAGATGCGAGTGCAAGAAATGTATTTTTAATGACATGCGACAACCCAGTTTCTGGTATGAATCAAGCAGAATCTGAACTCCTTCCTTGTATGCAGGAGACTTATGGTTGCCCAGGAAATTTTCACACAACCACTTGAATGCATACCAAGCTTCTAGCTCAGCTGTTGGGAGAGATTGTTTGAAAACATCACCCTGCAAAACAGACTTGATCTGTGGCCCTTATAAATATCCCTTCCTTCTTTTTTGCAGTGCTTATGTTGGTATGCCTATGCTTATTACTTCTCAACAAGGTACTGAAAACCCATGGCGTTTGATTTACCCATGGCCTTTACAAGGTTCTTCATCAAGCCTAACTTGATATGGAGAGGTGGCAGAAATATTTTATGCGGATCAACTAGAGGCAGAAACTTGACATTGCTTGTTCCGGGCTTATAGGTATTTCTTGGTAGCCTCTTGACATCACGCTTGACATCATGATCTCCTGTAGATCGGCTGTCCCACAGGCATAGGAAACAGCAATATTTTGTGAATCCTCCTTGCATTCCTATCAGTAAGCCAATGACCTTTAGATCCTCAAAGATGTTCCACTGGTGTGTTTTATACTGGATTCCTTCAAGTAGTAACTTCATGTTGTCATATGACCCCTTTAGGTTAACGGAATGGGCAATCGGTAAAATTGGTTTGCAATTAGTATTATAGACTGCTTTCAATCTTCTTTGAGAGCAATCAATGAAGATACGTCATTCAGATGGAACATGCTCTTGAGAAAAAGTGTTAGAGTGCATTTATATTATGACAGCACAATTAGACATCACTAGTGAAGAACGTTGTCAAGTTATGATTTCATTTTCTGAGGTGCTTCTGTTTAAGCCTTGAAGCAAGAAGTTCTGCATTATCTTTGGAGAGATTTACATCACGAACGAGATCATTCAGCTCCGCTTGTGTAAAGGTCTCTGGTATGAATCTTCATCGGCCAAGTAGTCAGGATCAGATAATTCGGGGTTGTAACTGGCTGCAACTCCAGCATGTTCCTCATCACCTTCTACAGAAGCAAGTCTATCATGTGGCAGTACTAGAACTGGCAATTAATCATCATGGAGAACAGGCCTAATTGCAAAATCGAGGCTGGGACATACAATTTTGTGCTTAGGTTTACCTCAGAATCCACTTTTGTGATGTGGCAAAAATAGCAGTCGATTCGATGGTCTTGTGTTTCTCTTCACACCATCGGGATTGCAAATGGCATTGCTGCTTTACCCTGATTTAGTCAGTCACGCAGTTTGTTGGAACAACTGGTACAGATGAAATGTGGTGACCAAGATTTATCCTGGTCACCGAGTGGACAGCCGAAATATAATTTGTATATCTTTTTAAGTTCTGTGGTAATTTGGCGGCGTTGTGCTTTCGTTGTGAATGAACCACACGTAACAGAAACTGTCTGGATCATTAAGGCAATTTCAAGGCATGATGAAAAATGAAATCAATCGCAGTTAGTGCGGTCTCTAACCTTAAAAAAAGAAAACTGTTGGTAAATGCTGTAATATGTTAAGGCTGTTATAAAAGAATTTTGCACGATATATAGTTAGCGCCATCAAAAAAACTAGATATGCTAGAGAGAAATTGAATACAGATTTGAAATCCGCATCAAAAATACTACAAAGCCCACATAAAATTATATCTGATGAAAATGGTATGTTGACCTGCGTATTTGGTATCCTTGTAAGTAAATGTTTTTTTAGGAATTGTAGTGTTGAGATTATTCAGAAATACAGAGAAGAAACATCACACCCTGTAAGAAGTTAATTAAGAATATATATTTTAAACTCTTTCTTCCTCCCTTTGCTCAAAACACATTTCAGTGTATAGCAAGGGTGCAGGAAAGATAGTGAGGAAGGTATTCCTGTTATCTCTTGCAGAGCGCTTTACTGATGTATTGGCATTTTAATGCATGATCATAGAAAGATTTAACCATTGGTGAAAAAAGGTTTTGAATAGATTTTTTGAATAAAAGTAAGTATATCAACACATTGTTAAATAATATGATGATTGTACATAATATGAATTATTTATGCTTGTTTGGAAAGAGATATGAAGCTCCTTTAAATGTGTTGTTCTGATGAAGCCAAGTAGGGGAAAAGCATCAAGAACAGCGAGACCTTTATTGACATAAGTCATCTAGGACTTAAAGGTTTGTAGGAAGCTATTGTATAGCAAATAATTGAAACATTGATCGCACAAATGCAATTTTTTGACATGTCCATGCTTTTAAGTATTTGTTAAATAAAATCTAATAAGAATTTATTATGTGCGTTAGTTTGATTAAGGATAAAGCACCAAAAAAATCCCTATATCCAAACATTTTTGTAATAGTGGTTCAAGTTTAGGATAAAAGGGGATGTGGCACATTGATTTAGAATACTCTATGGTTTATTAAAAAAAGCTTTTCTAATAAAAGATAAGAAATATGTTAAAAAAAAATATACTTTCATTTTTTTCCCCTCTTTGTTTCTTTGATGGAGGCTGGGGTGGCCCTAAGGGGTCCAACCTTTTTGAACAAATATTTTTATTTTTAAATTTTGCATAAAATTACAGTATTTGAATAACTGAACATTAATAATATTAATAGTATCAGCAGCTCAACAAAAAGAGAAAGGAAAACGTAGACATAAAATACATAAACCAACATAAAAGTAATAGACATAAAAACATACTCAAGTAGAGTCATTCCAGCATTAAAAGAACCCTCTTCACATTATTTGCATAGTTATTGCAAATCAGTACATTCTTAGTTATATACTATGTGGAATGTTGACATTTCAAATAAATTGCATCCATTTCAGGGGCTGCTAATGCTTTATCAATGAAAGCATGCCACTTGCTCAAGAACGTATAACTCCCAAGATCATCACCTTGATCTGCTTCCAACTCCTCTCTGTAAAAAAAGGACAGTTTTAATTTCAGACCAACCTTTTTAACATATGAGAACCCTTGAAAACTTTCACTTCTTAGAAATCCCCTACTATAATTACTTTATTCACAACGCACAGTGCATTAGTGTAGTGGTCACTAGATGAATGTCACCCTTTCAGATAGCCAAAAAGATCATTGGTGTCACTTCAACTGACCTGAAAGGTACAAATTGGTCAAGGAACCCCTAGCAGTCATTGGAGGAAGGAGGAACCTTGGTTGGGAAATACAAGTCTAGACTGTGGCTATAAATGCCCATCTTCCCTTTGTGCATGGGGGGGGGGGGGGGGAGTACTGTGTACATTACTAATGCTGCAGAAGACTGCAAAAGTGATCCTGACAGTGGGGTGGTAGGCATTACACTTTGATGGCTTTTATCCAAAAGGCTGTTGATCAGAGAACTCAACTGCAGCAGAATTTCTGTTAAATATATTCAGTTTTCTTAACAGAATGGAGATGTGTGTATTTCCATATTGCATCCTCCAGTAGATGACCCACAGAGTGGAGAACTTCCTTCTGAACGATGGAACCCTACTCAAAATGTGCGGTAAGCTTAATTCATTCATATACTTGTTTCTGTTGTCTCTTTCGCTGTAGTGAGTTTAACTGATCTGTGTTTTAGAAGCTATGGAGTAATACAAATGTGCCCAGAAAGGTGTGAAATCCCTAAAAGTGTAATAATTTTGTTTAAGTCTATAAACCTACTCAAAATCAAAGACATCAGTCTACAAATAACATTTTTCAAACAAATAAGTGTGCCTGTTTGGTAAGTAGTATTGACTGAACAAGCCTCTGTTTGTTTTTTTAATATGTCTGGACAAACATAGGCTAATATTCAGATTAAATTTAACCAAAGTTAGATAAACTACATTTAGGAGCTCTTAAATGTGCATAGAGGGTATTACTACAGGAAGCTGCAAAGGTAAAAAACAGTGGTGAGTTTTCATTGGCTACTTGGCATCAGCAGGCGGGACCGGCTCAACGCCACTATCCAATGAGAATGCTTATCTGGTGTGAGCGTACTTATTGTTTGGTGTCAGAAGAAGACTTCTCCCATTGTTTTCTAATAATTACGGTGGTGATGATCACGCAGTGTCTGTGTAATGTCTGCTAATGTTCAGTTCTGGCAGAACAGTGTTTGGGCCAATAGCAGCTCAAAAGGCAACACTAATTGTAAATTTTTTTTTTTAGATTCTACCACAGATCTGCTTTACCCTCCCAGTGACCTAACTGATTAAGGCCACCTTTTAACTGATCAATTTCTTATCAGTCTAATTTATATTGTTCTTTCTTGGTATACATAGATAATAAAATTGATATTAACATATTTTGATATTGTAAAAACATTTTCACAGAACAATCCTTCTTAGTGTAATCTCTCTTCTGAATGAACCAAATACATTCTCTCCTGCTAATGTGGATGCATCAGTAATGTATCGAAGATGGAAAGAAAGCAAGGGATGTGATAGAGAGTATACAGATATCATCAGGTAAGGTCACTTTCTGCGAGCAATGCATATGTCTCATGTAATGTATACATAGACATGGAAAAATGTGCCTATTGTGCTCACTTTACACTATATTTAGAACCATCTGCAAAATCCATAGCACTCCTGGTAAGGTGATTATTTGATTCTTAACAATAAGCATAATAATACCTGATTATTTTCACATCCATACAAACTGATAACATTTAATAGGAGGTTGCTTCTGAGAATCTTCATTGACACTATGTTGAAGCTTCCATAGCCAGAAGTTTTCACCTTGGGGCTTTACAACTGAAAGCAGGGGTGGGAGAGAAGTTTAGGTCCTGTGTACACCATGGTGTGTTCTAACATCAAAATGTATTCAGGGCAACATCTTGCAGCAGTGAAGTAACAAGGAAGTGTGAATTAGTGAGAATAGTATGATGGTTGGTGGGATTAACTATCGGGAACTGTCTCCGCTCTATGAGTAGGTAACATTTCATTACCTAGAGATGCTAATAGCTACCTTTCTTTTATGTAAATCCATCATGGTCCGTACACTACTTACATCTGCAAAGTCAAAATTCTGGGACCCACATTTTTTCCACACACCCCTAAGTTTCACACAGTGTAACATGATGTTCTGACCACTAAATACATTTAAGGGGGAATGATAGAAGCTCCAGATTTCATATTAAACTACATTGATTAAAAGACTTCTGTGGTATTCTAGAAGATGAGGCATGTTAAAAAGGACTGTATTGTAGAATCTTTGGGCCACAGAAAAAAAGTAAGGCTAAGGACTAGCCACCAGGCTTGCCTGTGGTCCTGCAGCTGATCTTTCCCCATTACTCACACATCATGCTTTCAGGGTTTTTTGCTCCTTCTCAATGCTCATCAGTGGGCAGCATTGTAATGACATCCCCGATCTTCATTCTAAATCTCTTGACTAGCAATCAGAGGCTGCAGTGCCTTAGATCTCACAGTGCATTTAGGATGCTAATCAGCATCTACTGGTGGTTACAGCCAGGGCTGATCAGAGTGAACTGTTTTTAGCACAGTTGCAATGCATTGCGAATGGCTTTGGTATGTCATTAAATGCTTGTTTATACCACGGTTGTACATAATTAGGTTGTCTCATGCTTGGGTTCCTTATTTGTCCCTGACCCAGGGTAAGGATACAGAAAATCAAGTAATGAGGTTAATATTCTTGAAGTATGCTGGGTCAGTGATCATGTGGAGAGCCAGGCAACTAACATTAACAGAAAGGTTTAATTAAGGCAGCTTCTCTATTGGTGGCAGCCATAGTATAGGTGTTCTTTAACAATAGACTCAGAATAATTAATCTACGCTTTTTGTTTATATTATTAGAAAACAAGTTCTCAGTACCAAAGCAGATGCAGAGATGGATGGTGTCAAAGTCCCAACAACACTGGCTGAATATTGCGTAAAAACAAAGGCTCCAGCTCCAGATGAGGGATCTGATCTTTTATATGATGACTACTATGAGGATGATGACATGGAGGATGAGGATGACAGCTGCTATGAAGACCAGGATGACTCTGGCAATGAAGAGTCTTGACCTTTCCTACTTCCAGCAAGATCTGCCTGCTGGTGCCAATCTTCTACCATCTCCCAATAAACAGACGCGGAACATATTTCAGTCTTTATTTCTGTGGCCAAGCTGCAAGGGACCTTGTTAGCGAACAGTCACCTCGAAGTGTGCAGTGCTAGAATAAAGAGGGAGTTGGGAGATTTTAAATTTGAAGTGCCAGGAATGCTTGTCGAGCTTTAGAAGTGTCTTAATACTTGCAGTACAGGCTTCTGCCACTTGGGTGCACCAGAGTGCTCTGCAATTGCTGCTGCTTAACCCATCATTACCATTGCTGTTTCAGGCTGCGGTGCAGGGCTGAAATTGGGCTGTGGGAGGGTGTGAGAATTTGCTTACACTGAATTACTTATTTTTATTTTGACAGTGGGTTGTAATGAATTTACTATTGAGGTAGACACATATACTGTTTTACTATTTGGTTGGGGTAGATTAGTTCACAGATGTGATTTATGTGGTTTTGATTTACAATGGATTGTGGGTGGGTTTTTTGCAATTTTCTGCTTTTATTTTAAAAAATATTTAATAAAGAAAATACAAGTATACCTGAAAGTGTCCTGTGGTTTTTATAGCAATCAAAGTGGAGGAAGTGTTTTTGCTAGATTTAAAATAAATGGTCTTTTTTTAAACAAAGCCAGTCACTGTTTTCCATTCATTTTAGTGATACAATCATGACATAAAAAATTGTTTCTGTATTTTAAAATCGTATAAAAATGTGTTTGTTCTTTGATATAAGCACTAACACTTCCATCTTGTAGGGGAACTGTCTAAGCATAAAAGGGCTGAATTGTATCCATTCATGCTACAAAACTACCTAATATAAAAGGAGGGGTTGGGTGTGATCAAACATTAGGAACTAGGTTAAGGTTTACACAATCTCCCCACAGAAATCAACTGCTGAAGCTCAAAAAAAAACCCAGTATACGGAATAAAATTTGACATTAATGTACACATGCATTTAAATATACAAATATACCTTATTAAGTCTGTGGAACTGTGTATTTATATAATGATTAGCTTTTTTTGTGTGTCAGCAGGCTTTAATCTAGTCAGGTTTTAGAGTTTTTTTACTTTATCCCATAGAAGTAAATTAAAAACAGCTACTTGTCATTATGTGTAGTTCCTGTCACATGCTATATATTACCCCGCCATGCTAGCTCCAAATCACAGATACTATTGTTTAGCAATATCCTTGCTAGACATGTGCTGTTGGAAGGTGGAATTATATATCTTTGTACATAAAAATAGAGCTGATCTGATTCAACAGAATTGTAATTATATTGTAACAGACAAATGGTTGTTTAAAAGGATGTTACATTGATTTAGTTAAAGCATAGGGGCAGTTTATAAAAAAAATTGCTAGCCAACCTTGGTGGCTTTGTGAATGAAATTGACCCGGATCAAAAACTTCTTAGTATAAGACTTGTAGGTGAGGGTTGAGGGATTCTGCAATACAAGCGTAACTGCCCTGGTTGGTATAATGACATTTAAGTGCTGACCCCATAAAATGAATTAAGATGGCCACACATTTATATGCTCAATCAATTGATCTTTCAATGTGACTAAAATGATCGAATATTTAAGTAAACTGCAGAACCATTTGATATACTCAGCTTTCGATTTTTTTTTTTAAATTCTGACAAAACAATGGTCTGTGGTCATATTTTTTTTCAGTCATTTCGATTTAACAAATATCTGTGCATATTAGAGGACCTGTTTTGATACAGATCAATAAGATAATGATTAATTAATAGATCAGTTCTCACAGATTACATTCCATATAACAACCATATATGCTTCATCGTTTTAGATTTTACTGAAAAATCCCTTTTTTGTGATCACTTAACCCCAGGTTGATCACAAATCAGTAAGTGTATGACCACTAGTAAAGTTGAACAATAAAGTGTAAAGATACCAAGCTGGATGTTTTTTGAATGGATTGCAAAGTCTACCTCTGTTAACCTATTTCCTTTTTATTATCACAAATGTGAAGCCAAATTGCTATTTCATACAAGAGTGAGGCCATAGCCTTTGTTTTTTCATTTATTACCGGTTATCTGCTAATAGGGCCTGCTGACAGGAAAATATTGATTCAAATCTCTCGCTGATCAGTCAAAGAGCTAATCTGTGGGAACTCATCCAGTTCAAATCTTTCATAACAGTTAATGTCAATATCACGCCCATACTCACTGTGAGTTTCATACAGTTGTTTTTCATGCAGTAAATTCTAAATTATACTGTCAGTTGCTCAATATTCTATTTGAGGCCTGTGTTTGTGGCTTTGTTCAGCTTTTGTCATCAAATAAAACATCCTTCGGGATGTGTCACCAACAGCTGATGACTAGGCACATGTTTCCTCAAGGTGACTTTTTAGTTACAACTGACCTTTCCTGCACCTGTTTTTACAATGTCCTTTTGTATAAACTATGCAAAAAACATCTTCAGCACCTTTTGGGTTATATATATATATATATATATATATATATATATATATATATTATATATATATATATATATATATATATATATATATATATATACACACATACACCCCCACGCATTAAAGTCCAACTTGTCAAAGATTTATTTTATTTTTCATATAAATGCTGGTATTTCTTTAGGAACACTCAATGCTCTTCTAAGAGCTGCTATGTATAGTGGGGAGTAATACCACAGCAGTATATACGCATGTTACCAGTTTCATTGCTGCACCACCACCCCCTTTGCTCTGCTGTGCCTTTCAAAATCACAGCACAGGGATGACGTTTAGGCTTTGATAGCACAGCAGAGTGTGTTAGGATTATTGGCACGGATTTGTTTTTGTTTTGTTTTTTATCTTCTAGCCTGAGTTTTGTACAGGGCTTTGCAAGAGATGCCAAGTGAATTCCTTATACTGCTTGCATTGTTTGAAAAACAAAAATGATTTCCCTTATATTTGCCTGGATTGCAACTTTAACCGCCTTAGCTCTCTCACCTGCATAACCCTTATGGAAAAAGGTCATGAAAAGATTTTTGCCATAGGCCTGTTTATTTGGTGACAATTTTGTTGGCTGTAGTCTTTACTATAACAGGAAGGATATGTGTCCTCTCTTTTGTCTATTCATTCAGCCAATCATGTAAGCTGGATTGCATGATTAAATGAAATGACAGGAGAGAGGAGCAGGCTTGCTTAATTGGCTAAATGAAACAGACAGGAGAACAGGACTTAGATCAAAGTGCAGCAGCCAAGGAGGACAGAGGTGATGGGTACAGGACACTTTATGAATATGGAAATTATGACTACAAAAAGTGCCAATAAAACATGTAATTCTAGCAGTTATTGTAAAAGTGGCATTGTTTCCCACAGATGGCCATTTTATAAATGTTTAGAATAAACAATAGCACTTTGTCTGCTGACCAGGAATATAGACTATGGGCCCTATAGTCCTGGATGGTCCTGTAGAGCTGTAATGCACAACCATTGTACAGCACTGGTTTTACATATGTAGTGAACTGCCCACATTTACATAAATACCTCAAAATCTTTTTTTTTACACTCTGAACTGACACATATGAACAGACAAGCAGCATAATGCTTCATTTACTGTCTAGTCCAACCTGGACCCAGATGATATGGGTTGAATGATACAGGTATATGAAAGATATCTGGGAGCTTAAAAAGGTTTTTTATGGGGAATAACTTTGTGCAAAAGCTGAACAATGCAGAGACAATTGGTTTTGTTATTTTTTATTTTATTATGATACTCATTTATCTTATAGCTCTGTTTCAGGTGGGGTCTCTGGCGACTATCACTTTGACCTCTTTGCCTTAGAAATTCGATTAAGGCGGCACAAAGCAAGCTATACACAGAGTGCACAACTCAAATGGGTGCAGGGGATTTACCTTTTGGTACTTGTATGTCCCGGTATGAAGTTTTAAAATTGACTATACTATTGCTGGGTTTTATTATTATTATTTCTAGTCAAATAGATTACCTATGGGGTTATAAAATAAAAACAAACTATATTATGTTTCCACTGTTACATGTTACAATGCAAATGTAGATAAGGTAAACAGTGCTACTGTTTACTGCACTATTGTTGGGAGCAGCATCACATTGGCTATTTGTATGTATAGCTTTTCCAAGCTTATTACTCTATAAATGTTTCCTCAGGTTGTGTCTGCCTGTGAATCAGCTTGTTCTTATCATGTGGAACAGGCTGCTTATCATGTTAATCAGCAACCAGACAGAAGTAGGCATTGAGCACATTGTGCTGCTGCAAATATCCCTACCTCAGCTAAAGTATAACTACAGCCACAGCATTCCTTCCATGAAACAACTACGGTATGTATGGCAGAGATCATTCTCCATATTTTAGTCCAGTAAGAAGGATGTCAAAGTAATTGTCCCTGCATTGTTTGTAGATGGCAAAGTGACATATAATGTTTATAATGAAAATAATGTTTATAATGACAACAAAAAATACAATCAAACGCGAGTTAAATGTCTTTATTTCACACGGAAGGTTCTTGAAATTTATAAGCATATGTTATGCTGTGCATACTTACAATGTATGCAATAGGTTATACTCTAAAATATGGAATTTCATTTAAAGAACTGGACCCCTGATAAAGCTGCCATAGGGTGCCAGGCTGGTATCATTCTTTTTTCTCTCAAGATAACAGTTTCAGACAGAGCCCTGCAGCCCAGAAATACAACAGAGTCTCTTTCATGTTTTGCAGTAGGTATGGTGTTCTTTTAATTGAAAGCTTAATTTTTAGTCTGTGGACAGAAAGCTCCAGAGCTCTGGTTTTGTCCTATCTGTGCAAAGGGGATTGTGGCCTGTCATTATGCATTATAGCAAATTGCAGTCTGCCTTTTTGATGTTATATTTTAATAATGGAGACCTCCTGGGTCTTTTTCAATTAACCCCGTGTCACATTCATTTGTGAATGCCTTCTTCCAGGCTTGCTCCATGGTACATGGGTCCTTTTTCTGTTCTGTCACAAATTAACTTTGTCACCTGTAAGATTAAACTATCTCCTTCTCCGCAGGACTAGGTAATCTGTGCTATCATTACTTCAATTTACGCTGCACCCATTTTTAGACAGCACTAGCTCTGTCCAGGATTCTCCAAGGATCCCATGTTGTGACTCCTTAAAATGATCCGTTTGCCTCCACAGACTATAGTTTTCTATAGGTGGAGTAGAATAATCTATCAGAGGTGCCTCAGCTGTAACACTTCCTCTGGTGGCGGTACCTGTCACATGATCTATGCCCACTTACAAGATTCTCCCAAAAAAATGAATTGACAGGCCATATAATGTTGCCTAAGAAATAATTTTCTGTATCCAATTTCCAGGCTACTGCATGTTCTCATTGGACTCTGATCTTGGGGTCCTGGGTCCTGGACTGCTACTTGGTGTGACATCAGCCTAAGTTTTTACATCACATTCCTGTGCATCGTATTGGTTTTACTCGTCGGCTGTCACCAGTTCTAGCTTGTTCTAGGCCACAACTTTGGCATTCCCTCCGAAAGTCTATAGCCCCTTTCACGGTGGGGGGGGGGGAGCTAGTTACATCAAGTGTTTGTGGCTTAGACTCTGTTCCCCATTTACACGAAGGATCCACTAGCCACTTGTACCATGACACTGTGCTGTTACTCAAAAAGCTACAGATGTGACAATGATGGACCTTGACGTTCAGCTTGTATGACTTTGGAAGCTGTACTTGGCTTTTCCTCTTGCTGCTGTGCCCACAGAGGCTCAAAATAGTTATAGACCTTATATCATAATTTGTGAAACCGTTGTCAAAGAATATCAAGCTTCTTGGATATGATTTTGTAGCCTTTGCATTTACAATGTCTGTCTATAATTTTCATGTTGATCTCTTACACTTTTTATACTCCAAGCGCACAATTGAAGCTAATATAAATGAATGTATTTATCATCCAAAGGATTTGTAACTCTGTTCAGCCGGATTTATGGTAACCCATCCCTGACTGGATCTTCAGCAAAACAACAACATAGGGAACGGAGGAAGAGAAGCAGCACAGTGCGGTTACAAATAAGTACTCACTACCCCACATACCTACATGTGCATTACAGTGAGCCTGATGGACCCCTAGTTTTCATCCTCATTCTTTCTCTACAAATTGCTCTGTAAAGAAAAGTGCCAAAGGCACATCAACCTCCTTAATAAACATGTAATGACTTTTAATGAATGCATAAATGCATTAATTAGTGTTTTTTTATCTGCCTGGAATTCAGTTTTAATCAGCTAGGAAACTACCGTGTAATCGTATTGGGTGTGGTACATGCTGATTGAATTTGGGGGAAAGATTGCATTTTACAGTAATGAAGCTCTGATAAATAATTAGCAGTCGTGAAGCAGTGAGTGATATTTCAATTTCGGTTATAAAGAATTCTGTGTTTAGTTACGAATTTGTTAGGAAGTATTGACGAGTAAATACCATCAAAGGCATAGTATATTTATTAAAAAAATAGTAAGGGACATCTCCTAATGATGCTGCAATGAATATATGTAAAAAAATTCAAACCTATTGTATTTACATTACTTTATTAGTTATGTAACAATTTTACACATATATAGGGACACAGGTAACAGAACTAATCTTTATTGAGAAATTAAACCCTGGAAGCTGTGCTCAAAAAGCAGAAAAAAGCCAATAGACTTGTTACCAATATCTTTTTCCCATTACTGACGTACAATCTTTTGTTCTGTACTGTGTGGAGGTAACTATCTTGGCAGAAATAAGGCATACTTTCCTTATATCAGAGCAAGAACAACAATTAGCAGCACAGTAATGACATCACCAAATCATATGTTGGCTATACATTGGTTGATAGGTGGACAACCAGGTAACTGACTGATGACTCCCAGATATCAATCTTTTACTTGTTTACCACTCTGCACCCATCAACTGTCCCTATTCTTTGCCTGATCAATGCCACCCTCTGTGTGCCCATGTTCATTGATCTGTGACTTTTTTCCTTCTGTGATCCCATAGCCTCCTGTGACCTTGTGTCTTCCAGCTACCCTTCCTGCTCCTGTAATCTTTCTGCTGTGTTCCCACTTGCTGTTCTCCAGTTACCAACTACTGCATGTTCTTGACTGACTACTTACTGCCTGAAGCAAAGTCTATCATCCCTTTCTGGGTTTTATAATAAAAATCAGGTGATTCTTCAGATTCTGTGAATAACCCTTTACCCAAGATAATCTGCTGAGCTCCTGCTACCTAGAAAACCATACTCGGCTGCTTGATGTGCATTAATGTGCTCATTCTGCATCAGAGTTGGCACTTTTTAAGTCTCTTTCCTTTTAAAGTCTCAGTTTAGTTCTGGGTGATCTCCAGCCATTCCTGTGACCTACTCCAACTTGTTTTCTGTTTGCCTATAACAGACCTAGTGTTTCTGTTTCCTGGTACCCTAATTAATTAATTATTTAGTGTCAACCTTTGTTTTCTTGGTTCTACACCTGTTGACAATTTCAGTCTATTTCTGACTCTACACCCATCTCCCACCTTGTAATAAGGCTGCCTGTTTGTTGGCAACCCTGGCCTGTCCATGACTATAATCGTTTTATTATTTACAGCTATCTGTGCAACTCCACTGGCCCTTTTTTCTTCTGTGATGACTAAAAGGGTAATTTAATGGTAGAAGGTACAAAAAATATGTTCTGTCATTTCACCAGGTATGTAGCAACATCAGGAAAATGCTACACCACATTATGTTGAGTGACAAACAATGTAGGGAACAGTAGTATTTGTTACCAATATATATGACCACTCATGCTCATCAAATGCTATGAACTTAATCCATTATCCTTTACCCTCTATGTCAAAACGTAATGATAAAAAGTAGGTACAA
Source organism: Pyxicephalus adspersus (assembly GCF_032062135.1). NCBI lineage: Eukaryota > Metazoa > Chordata > Amphibia > Anura > Pyxicephalidae > Pyxicephalus > Pyxicephalus adspersus. The sequence goes on from NC_092860.1 coordinate 55,890,301, forward strand.
TCCCAGCCTTCGAGTTATTGAGGTTATCAGCCAATATGCCCAATATGCCAGACTAGCAAAAACTAGAGATCAAAAAAACTAATTCTTTCATTTAAAAAAAAATAAAAAGGACAAATACCAAAACCAGCAAATCCATTGTGGGTCAAAAAATATCAGGTGCCCCAAGATGCCACCCACCGGGAGATGATTCATTGCAGCTTCAGTGCTTCCCAGTCACATAATGAGATCATTGGTTCTTCATCCTGAACCATGTGGATTTGGGCCTGTCTGGGAGCTCCTTCTCAGCAGTCTCTGGCTTCCCTGCCATCTCTTCTTGAGGAGTTAAGCCTGTGTCTTGCCCTTTACAGAGCATATCCATCTGGTCCCACATCCTGATAGGCAGTACTGATCCACTATCATACCTCCAGTAAGGACAGCAATGTCTTTCCCATTCCTAATGATTGATAAGAACAGATACTACACCTAATCTTAGCCTAAAGGCTGAGAAGTGATAAAACATAGCAAATGCTTTAAAAGCAACTGAACAAAAGTTCCCAAGATATATATTTAAAGCCTGTCATGACATCATGGTTTCCATCATACATATGATGGAGAAAAAATTGTAGACACAAAGGTACAGGAAAGTGCTTTTTTTAGGATTACCATAAATATTTTCAAAAATATTCCAATATTTTCCAAATATTTGGAAAAATACAAACTGAAGAAGAGAAAACTAAATGTGCCACCTCATCTATAGACTATTAAGTGGCAAAGCTTACAAGTATGAACCAGGGAACCCAGAGTGAGCCTTGGTGAGCAAAGTCCAGAGGAATATACAAACAGTGTGCACAAGTTCATGTGAGGGAGTGATTTTTTTTTTATTATTATTAAAACTCAGTAGCAAAGCACCTGTAGAAGAAGAGTGGTGATAAATAAAAGGTTATGGAAGGACTGCACTTATGGAGAAGAATGTGACACTGCAAGTCAGACATGGACAGGTTTTTACATTCATATAGACATTATTTTGGATTTTTATTTATTTTATTTTTTTAGCACAGTTTGTGTTGTTCTCCTTTGTGTGTGTGTGTGAGGATAAACATGTTTTATTTAGTATACAGATTGAAGGGTATTTTCACCGTATAGAATAGTGTTACACTTATTCATACTGTTGGAGATATATTAATCTTAATGTAGGATGCTAGCATTTACAGAAGGTGTGTGGGAAAGTTTTGCAATTTGTGTAAAAGTTTGCTTCTTATATCCTAAGACTTCCTAAGATTTCATACAGTGACCTTTGTGTAACAAGTCAATGCAAACAGCAGAGAGTAAGATACAGAAATCCAAATAAGCAACAATCTTTTTGAGTAATTACATAGCACTGATTTACGCTGTGCTATTGTATAAATACACAAAAAAATCAAAATGATTAAACATACCAAACGTGTTATCCATATAACAACAAATGGATTCCTGACAAGACTTAAAAACAAGAAAGCATATTTTGGCTTTTTCACAGGAAAATCATTCCAAGGCTGATTTTGGCTTGATATCTAAGTATGCATTCATAGAACAATAGGAGCACCCAAAAAATGACCCGGTCACATCCAAGTTTATGTGCAAAGAGTTTATCCACGTTGATTAGGATCCAAGTTTGAAATGTATCCAGAACAGTTTCTCAATATGCCTCTGCTGGCAGACAAGATTATCTCATGGTCTTTAACATGGCCTCTCCCAACCTTTTTAACACGAAGAAACCCTTGAAATAACTTTCAGGACTTCAGGGAACGCCTGTTAAAATTACTATATTCACAGCTCCCAATACATTAGCAGGTGGTCAGTGGGAAGAATTTCTCTTATATTGCATGTCAGAGGGAAGAATGTCATCCTTTTGGATAGCCCAAAAGATCATTGGTGTCAATAGTAATTGCTTTGAGAGGTCCAAGTTGCTCATAGCTCAAGGAACCCTGAATGAGAAACTAACATATGACTTTCTCCCTGTTGCCTGGTGGTTTTGAGTACTGGTGGGTATTGTGCTAGTATCTTTTCATGCCCATATTCTAATCCGTTGTCTACTGTATTTTTGTTTTATATTGTGGCCATGAATTGTATGTCCATACATATTCAAAAGAAATTTAGTCATATTTTTTGGGTATATGCAGCTTCCTGGTACTATATGTCTGTTAATACGAAGCCTACACTGTTATGTGTGATATGATGTATGTGTTGTATATCTGATTCTTTTTGTTATGTTTACCTGTTATTTTTTCTCTGAAAACTTAATAAAACTGATTGAAACAAAATAAATTTAGTGCCCCTTGTATTTGTAATTTTCCTGCTATCTAGTTGTTCCTATTTCCTAAACCAACCCCTGTAAATGAGAATTTACCACATAAATCTGCTGTACAGTAATTTTATAAGTCTATAAGAGTACTTTCCTAATATGTCACAATACACAGCTTTGGTAAAATGAAAACAAAGCTGTAACATTTTACCTTCAACCTTTAAAAAGCAGTCCTTGAACTTTAATCATATGACTGTGTCACGTAGTATATGCTATATGAGTAGTGTAATCAGTCTGCTTTAGGCAAGCGTAACATATTTCTTCACTGAGACTGCTAAAGTATTGTTTGTAAGTGTGGGGCAGCAACAATTTGGTTGTAGCATGTCCTAAAGGTGAACTGTTTATATCTTTATTTACAAAAATAATATATAATGAGAAATTGCATGGGAACCCTCCTAATTATAAAATAAAATCGTTTCTCAGGAAAGGAACCTGGCTGGCAGCAGCAGCAAGCATGTAAGCTCCCCTTTTTAGCTATACCAAGCTCCCGGTCTTTTAAATACCAAGTACCTGTCTGTCTCCAACAAAAGTAAACCACGCTGGGGAGAGAAACTTATCTCCGCAACGTTAAATAAAAATGTTGTACGGGTCTTCGGGCAGGGAGTTATTGGAATCTGGAAACTACAAGGGGCCTCCAGTTACCTGTTTCCTCACCCCAGCGAATGGGTAGAGGAATGCCCAGCAAAGGGTTGTGTCAAGTCTACAAGTAAACACATAACATAAAAGGAAAAGTATTCTTGTTTAACTAATATCCACTTATGCAGGGTTTAGCAAAGTTCAAAGGTGACATCCCAAAACAATCTGTCCAGTGCTGGCAGCTTGCCATGCATAATGATAGGAGTGCTACTTGGCTGCTAAACAAATGGGCAAAGTCCCACTTTACTTACACATTACTCGGATAGATTCTACTAGAATCACAGAGAACCCAGGATCTCTCTGTATGACTCATTAACATATATCTGTAAATAAAATCAGACTCTGCCTAAATTCTTAGTGGCCAGGTGAAGTCCAAAGTATCTATTTAGAGTGACCTTGTCTTTCGTATAATAAGTCATGGACTTTAAATGAGTAAAAGGAGGAGCAGTGACAGTTCTAAATATGTGTACCCTGGTAATGACAGTTATTACTAGTTATGCACGTGTAGTATCTGTGGCAGAACAAAGGGGTAAACTCTACCAGGGACAGAAACATAAACAAATTAACACTTAGATGACAGTGAAGAGCAGTTTTCAACAATAAATTCCAAAAATAACTGCAAAAAGAAACCCCCTGTGGTGTCTGCTAGAGCAAAGAAAGTCCCATTGTTGATCTGGTTGGAAAAAAATAAACCCCTATTGTTATGTCAGTGGTAGCAAAATAAGCACAAGTATTGCTTCCAGTGGGAGTAATAATAAATCCCATTCCGGTGTCAATAGAAGTAAAACATGCCCCATCGTTAATGTCAGTGGATGAAAAATGTCCCATCATTGCTTTCAATGGGAAAAAGTACTCATTGTATTAGCAGCAAAACATAATACCCAGTCAATATATATTACTATTTTTTTGAAAGTTCAAAGTCTGTCTCTGTTGAATAGCATAATTCTTTATAGCACATTGCTTCTCTTATCAATAAACAGATAGCAGAAATAAAGTTTTATTTATGATTTTTTTATACATATTTTTTTTTTGTTAATGTGCCATGTGCCTGCCAATGCTAAAACCAGTGTAGCAACAGCTTCACTTAGTCATGGTCACTATAATCACTTCTACTAGATTTGAAACCTTTGGCTGTCTACATTGGCGATGCTGGTATAAAATAGCTTCCACACATGCACTATTCATGTTGTAGGAAAACCATACATAGTCTTCCCAACCTTTTTTTAACATGGGGGATCCCTTGAAATACTATTCAGATCTTCAAGGAGCCTTTCTATAATTATTATATCCACAGCATGGTAATCATTAGGAAGAATGTCACGTTTACAGTTAGCCAAAAAGATCATTGGTGTTATTTGGGAAGCAGAAACTGCTCATGGCTTAGGGAACCCCCTAGGTTACACAGAATCCTGGATGAGAAACCCTGGTGTACAAAAAACAGAAAAAAAAAAGTCTTGACAGGCAGATAAACGTTTTCTGCCAATGAAAAAGCCTGCCTGTTTGGACTGCTACTTAGACTTTATTTGCATTTCAAGGTTGATTTAGATGTTGCTTTCAATAAACATATAAAATCTTACTAATACCTTTTGAAAACAATGGCATTCCAGGTCAATGATGGATCAATATATCAATTGAATATTGGCAATGCTTGTTCTTTAGTCCATAGTGTTTAATATTGACCAAGTTTCAGGATTCAGTAAAGTTAGGCTTAACGATAAGTACAATAATTCCAGAACTATTTTACTAACCCCCTTAAAAATACCCAAGTCACATGCTGCTAGAAAACAGCACTGTTTGTTATCAGTATGTAGTTCAAGGAAAAAAACTCTACAAACAATATCTGAAATATGTAGCTAGGTATTTAGTGGAAAGTCATATGGAATAGAAAAGTTGAGTGTAAAAACAGCTAAAATCTTCACTCAATAAACTGTGTGACTTATCAATGATCCAATCGTTTGAACATTTCCTATTTTATCTGCACATATCTGAGTTTTTGCAATTATTCACATATTGTATTGTGTAAAGATTCCTGACTTATTTAGATAATAAAAGTTTCACAAAGAATAGCTTTGTTTAGGAGCCAGTTGTATTGTCTTATATTTTATATTTGCTGTTTTGTGTTTTATCTTTTGTATATATATAAATAAATAAATATATATATATATATATATATATATATTGATATATATATAAATATTGTACACACACAATCTTAGTTTTTTTTTTATAAAATATTTTTAGTTTTTTAAAGGAAAAATTATAGTAACAACATTGTAACAGAACATAATGAATTGGACACAAAATAGCCGTAATAAAGAAGAAAACAGTAAGAAATCATTGGAAATCAACAAATGATTCACAGTGGGTGGGATCACGATCTACTGGTCGATCGCAAAGGCAATGCGAGTCAATCGTGGAGCCCTGCCTTACCTCTCACTGCGGTTTACCAGCCGCCCTGCTGTACGTATATAGGGATGCTGAGGATGTCTTTCAGTGAGTGAGAAGGCTCGTGCAACAGTGGGGAGTGGAGGGGGGGGGGGGGGGGGGGGGGGGGGGGGGGGGGGGGGGGGGGGGGGGGGGGGGTTATGCAGAGAGGGCGGGAGGGCAATCTGAGGTGAGCAGTCCTGGGCAGCCATGTCAGTTCAGACTCGGTGTCAGGGTTCAATTACTGAGATACCTTTGTACAGATTAGCAGTTCTTTTTCTTGTGCAGCACATCATTGTCCTATGACAGGTGTAGTGTAGCTTTCTGGTCACTATAGTCTTGTAGTGCAATGTCTGTGCAATGATCTGCTATTCAATGTCTCATTGGCTCCAGTCACTCCTGTGAAATATACTCGGTATACGAGGTGGTGCTGAGAAGTTCCTGGCTTTGCCCCCTTCCAGATGAAATAGAAATATGAGTGTGGGGGCATATGACAGCCTAATATCTTGGTATGTAACTGTGCAAATATCAGGTCTTTGTGATTCTTAAAACTGTTTTTTCTTTTAGTGAGAAGTTGTGATGGCAGAGGCACAAGCAAGTTTCACGTTGTTGGAGTTACAGGCCATCATGGAAAAGCCACCAGGGAAAGTCAGCATAGGACATTCACACTGAGGTGTCACAAACACTGGGGGAGAAGTGTCCTTCCTACAGCACTGTTAAAACCTGGATATCTTGTTTCAAGACTGGGCATTACACCGTTGAAGATGAGCCCCGCAGTGGGCGCCCCCCAACCTCAACTGACCTGGCAACCTGCGATGCTGTCCATGAGCTGATTATTGAGGACCGGCGAATATCTACAAAAAAGATACTGGACATCTCACAGGAGCGTATTGGGGTTGTTATCACCACTATCCTAGACATACGCAAGCTTTCAGTGAAGTGATCAGAAGAAGGAACGAGTTGAAGCATTCAAAGCCGTTTTGGGCCATTTTGAAGCTTCACAGGACTTTTTGGCTAGGTTAGTGACAGGGGATGAAACCTGGCTCCACAGCTATGATCCTGAAAGAACAGTCAAAGGAATGGCGCAACAGCAGGTCCCCGCGGCCAAAGAAGTTCGGAACCCAGAAATCGGCCACAAAAGTCATGGCGTCTGTTTTCTGGGACAAAAGTATTCTGTTGCTGGACTACCTACCTCAGGGCCCAAATGTCACCGGACAGTATTATGCTAACCTCCTGGACCAGCTGAAGGAGGCAATTTAGAACGAAACGCTGTGGAAAGTTGACCAAAGGGATCCTTTTTTTTGCAGGAAAACGCACCTGAGCACACGTCCAACGTTGTGGCTGCCAAATTGAACACCCTGGGTTTCCAATTGGTCCACCATCCCCCCTACTCACCTGACCTGGCCCCTTCGAACTATTATCTGTTCCCGAATTTGAAGAAACACCTGAAGGGGCAATGTTTTGAGGACATTTCTGACGTCAAGATGCTGCTGAGACCTGGTTTGCGGCCCAACCAAAGGACTTTTATTTGAACGGTCTAGAAAAGCTGCAACTACGCTGTACCAAGTGCATCAGTCTCAGGGGGAATATGTTGAATAAATGTGTTATTTCATAACTCTGGCTCTCTTCTTTCTGGGCAAAGCCAGGAACTTTTCAGCACCCCCTCGTATATTTAAATAAATATATGTTTAGCATTTTTATTGTTGACAGATCTATTTGACTTGGTCAATTTAAAAGTTGCTTGCAAGCCAAAAAAAGTTTGGTCACCCCTGGTTTATTACCGCTGAAGGATTTTATTGTTGCCTATGGCTTCATATACTGCTGCCCTGGTAAAAACAGAGAAGGGAAATCATCCCAATGGTAACTACAGGTGGAAATCTCCCTTTGGTAACAGTGGGGGAAATCCTAAGGAGGAACTAAACTGAAAACAGCCAAAAAAAAAATACTTACCTTCCACAGGGTAGTCCAATCACTCCGGGGGTGTCTGGCATCTGGTCCTGCCAGCACTCCGGGTGCCACCATTTTAGTCTCTTCTGGGTTCTTCATCCTACGTCACCCGAACCAGGCGTGAGATTGGGTGACGTAGGATGGAAAAAAAACTTGCTGATCTCATTGTAAAAACTTTTTTTTCTTTGTGTGAAAAGAGCCTCCCGGGATGTGTGACGTAGGTATACGGCGAGGATTTGCGCTCCAATTCATTCTCAATCACCTAGGCGATCGAGAAGTAAGGGGAGGTGCTGCATTTTTTTTTTATTTAAAAAAAAAAGTGTTGCACTTAAAAAAAACACAGAATTTTTACTCTACATAAAGGGGTTGTCTACCCTTTAATGTAAAGGTAAATTTCTGAGTACGCTATAACTGTAAGGGGAAATTTCGCAGGTGGAAACAATGAGGTCATATCCACCATACACCAGAAATCTATTCAGTGGAGTCACAAACTTCAAACTGTTCGCATTTCCATTTAGTCTGTATAAACCCACAGAAAGCACAGTTTTAGCCGCAGCTATACAATAACCTTGTCCTCACAGAACACAATGGAGCGCAACCGCCATATACAGAGCTGGCGTCTTGTGACACGTGACACAGAGGCTGTGCCGGGAGCTCCAGGCCTCATCCAGTAGGGCGCATGAGCGGCACCCCGCCCCCTGACATAAGCCAGCAGGTGACCCGCAGCTCCTTCTCAGTTGGTTGTTGGTGTGTGAGCAGAGCGGACGGGCCTAGCAGTGACTTTCAGTGACCCGCTTTAGAGGCCGTAGGATGTACAGCTTCGCTTTCATCACGGTGCCCGCCGTGGTGCTCTTATTATGCGGGACGGGAGCGCACAGCTCAGGTAATATCATCACCCACCGGGCTGGGGGTAAGCACAGGCCCGATACCGGGCAGCAGTGTGTGCTGAAGACTATCGGTCACCTCTGGGGGGAGGACACTTCATCCATGTTTATATACCATTATAGCAGGCAATGAGGAATAGACTCCTCTCTCCTACAGACTAGAGCTGTATGGTGCTGACTGAAGTGCCTGTGTGGAGTTATTCCTTGTTGTCTGGGTTTAATTTTAGTAGCAGAAATTGGGTAATACAGGCTGTGCCTACAACAGGGCTTTGGGTGTAATTATGGCTGCCATAGGGATTAATAAACAGGTGTGTGTGTTTTGTTTGTGTCTCATTGGTTTCTGTGTTTAGCCAAATCTCTTCATTTTGACTTGTTGCCCTGTGCCAATGGTGATCATGGCACAAATCTCCCCACAAACAGTACTAAAAATCCTACTAGTTCTCATACTTCCCTGATCTGAATCTTAGTGTGTATATATATATATATATATATATATATATATATGTGTGTGTATATATGTGTGTGTGTGTGTATATATGTATGTGTGTGTGTGTGTATGTATATATATACACACAATCTACACATAATTGTTCATAATGCATTTTTAGGAAGAGATCTACTCTTCCCTAAAGAGGAAATTCTTTAATATTTGATCTCATTGCAATATAAACATTTCATGTATGTTTATTATAAACCATTATCTGCTAATTCTTCTCCATCTATACAATTCTGAAAAGGACCCTTTCATGTACACATTTGTAAAATGTATATTCTAAGAATATTTCATATATACATTTAATTATTTTTTGTTTCTTTTCTTGCCATAATTAGGTGTCCTATAAAAAGTAGTGATAGAAGATTAGACTTGTTGACATCCCTTTCTCCCTTGTTTATTATTGTATGGAGTTCTAATCCCACCACAACCCTAAAGCTACATACACACGTCCAATGGTTCTCGCCCGATAATTGGCTTAGGGCCGAAATCGAATGAGAATCCGGCGCGTCCATCGTCCGATCCATGGATGATGAACGATCCTATAATGCAAGGAAGCAGAACGGTGTTGTATGTACAGCGCTCGTTCATGCATCGTGCAGTCGTTAGCCGTTGGAAAGGATCGTGAAAAATCCTTTACAACGACAATAATTGCACGTGTGTACCCAGCTTTAGTGGTCAGGATTGGAAGACCATCGCATACCATATTCTGTTGACATTAAAAGTCTTGGGGTACAGGTGCCCTTGTCATTCTTACCTGGGCAGTGGACGCCATAAGGAAAGATCACTGAATCTGTAACATTAATTTTTACCTCTTGGTTTTTATAATTTTACAGTTTTTCAGTATACCAGATTGAAAATCTAGGTGATTGGGGTTACCTTGTTTTTATCGGCACTTCTGAAATCTCTTTTAAAGCTAGCAGGGCTGCTTTTAAGAGATGAAACCTAAGAGTATGGTAAGCTGCTCGCACTAATATTAATCCTCTTTTCTTTCTCCACCCTGAGTGGCAGCATGTGACTCTGGGACGTTTCCAGTTCTGAATACCTTTGGTAGCCTTTGTTCTCTCCTGTGGATATATTAACCTGTTGTGTTAAAGTAATGTTCATTAAGGTCTGTTTAAAAAGGGGGGTTTATTGGAAAAATGCCTAAAAATGCACATACCATGTTCATGTGTTTATCCTGGCATTTTTTTTTTCATAGTAGAGGGTAAAGTGAACTTTATGCCTATAAATCATTTTAAGCACTGAGATTTATTCGTAGGTCGAATGCACAACTCCCAAAAAAAGTCCTTGTGTATATCTTGGCTATGCTGCAAATAATTGTAGGTGACTAGCAAGAAGTGAACCAGATGCCCTCATTACACTTTTTTCCCTTACTTGTGCAGATTTTTTGTTGGAAATGTTTTCCACCCTGCAGTACAGTCTGTGGAGAAAACTGCGTCAGAAAGTGCTGTCATTGATGCTTCCTTTTTTGTGTATTAGGAAATATTCCTGTGACTGATCATTTTAGATTTGACCTTCTTATTGACTCCCTATGACAATAGCTATAGGGACAGAGTAAATCTTGTAAATGAGGACAACAGGTTCCAAAAAATGTATTGGCTTTAGATTCTAAATAAAGATGTCCTGTTCAGACTTCAACATTTGAATGTGTTTGGAGACTGTTCATGCTACAGCACTGGTGTTCTGCCATGTCCTGAGCTGGGTCCACCACCTGTGGCTTTGCAGATGGTAAGGTCAGGCAGATGGTACAGGTAAAGTGTTGGATAGTTAGGAGATAAGGATTGCCACAGGAGCATGTATTACTGTAAATGACCACTTGTCTCTCGGGCTGGAGTGGTTTCCTATTTGCATTTTTCAGGAAAGACTTGCTGTAGAATGCATTTTGGTTTCTGCAGACGCATGCTAAAATGTTCTATTTATCACCTGGTAGGATGTTGGTGAAATATTGGCTTGGTTTTTAATTGAGTAATTGATTAACTTGTAAAAGCTTGAGATGAGCCTAAAGGTTGAGCATACTAAAAGACTATTTTAAATCTGTTTTGGCCTTGAAAATTTATTTAGGTGTTTTGATGATTAAATCCATTTGCTTCATATACATGCTTGTTTTTATCTTTTCTTTTAACTTTGTTTTCACTCCACTGTTCTTCTTTTGTTGAAATTATAACAAGATGAATATTGTATTAGGTCTGGCACCCATGTCCAGCGAGTGTGGTTAGGTATATGTTTAGTAAAGTTTCCTGTCACATAGGACAGTGTGTTTTTTTTTTTTTTTTTTTTCCCCCCCCCTATCTGGCAACTGTTCATGTACAAGTAATCTTCATAGAGACACAGTAATAAAATTCTGAGAAGTTATGAAATTTTCTAACTACAACCTAAGAAAATTTTGGCTTTTCATGGAGATTAATGTATTACTTATTCTGTACCTTGTACAAAGGGCTTTGGCCTGTTTTCTTGACTTTCTTTGCCAGCGTGTTGGGTTCAGCGTCTGACTTTATACGTGATAATCATCGATGGGCTTGTAAATTTCAAAGCTTCTTTTTTAGAACATTCTTAGAAAAATGTTTTCCTACACCCACTCCTAGATAGCTTGTTCTGTCTATATTTTCTATCTTTGCATTTATGTAGAGAAGTGTCTTGATAAGGACTATCCTTTTTAAATCTTATCTTCCTAAATCTTTTGCCGGTCAACTTTTCTTTCCACATCTTAAAGCCTGTCATCTTAGTCCCTACATGTCAAAATTATAATAGCATCCACAAACATCAGAGGGTGGTTAGATTTGCATACAAAGCCTAACTGCTCTCAGGAAAGATTATCAAGCACAAGGCATACAAACAATGACTGTTCTTTTCCTTGCTATGAATGGTGCCAGTAGAGGAGATAAGTGGCATAGGCTAATTTCCTAGGGTAATTGTGGCAACTTTTCTACCCTCCAGTGAATATTGTTGTAGATACTGGAAATGGAACTGCAATTCTTTACTTAATTGCATTATGTCCAGTAATATTTTTCACCTGGTTATAGATTGCCCCATGTATTATCTAAGTCTTCAGTAACCCCCCAAAACAGCTGGGTGGGTACTGAAAATGCCAGGTGGTGCACCCATATAAAGGGGCTGGGGAGACCACTGAGATTTCATTGTTGGCAGTTCTCCTATACAATCACCACCTGAGCCTTGCTCTGTCCCTGAACAGGGAAATGCCAGCATGTGATAGGAAGCCCCTTCAACCCTGGTCAGGACATGTACTGAGCTTGTTTGTATGGTTAAGAAGGCTACATTGGACCTGGTTTTTAAAGTTGCAAAAAACAGAAAACCTTAATTTATAGTACAAGGTTCAGCACAGTAAATTCTGTCAAACTGGTATAGTAAGTCTGGTTTTGTACAAGTAAGAGCAAGTTAGATATTATATTAAACTTGTTTTCCTCTGGTGGCCTTTGTTCAGAGTGCCTTGCTTGTATCTTGTTTCTACCTCTCTGTACACTTCAATTCTGTGTCTAAGGATGTTATGTTGTGAAGAGAAGAGAATTAGGTTTGTCCCTCTTTGCATTTATTAGAACTGTGTATGCTGTCTGCATTCTTCAGATCAATTTTTTTTATCCAAATATATTTTTATTTTCGAAACACATATATGCATCTGAATGCAACCTATTGGGGCAAACTTATTGGGTCTTCTGACAACCTACTCCTCCATGTCGTCAAATTATCTAATTGGTGCTCCTGCCCTGTTCATCTAATGAAGCTGGACTTCTATATGTAGGGTAGAATATGGCCTCCTCCAGGTGGTGATGTCCCCAATGAAGTGAGAACACTGGCTGACCAATTTTATTTTTGGTGTGAATATGTGAATGGTTTTGTAGTCTTCCCTGTGGATAGAGCTGCCTCTTCATTGACATTTGGTTTAAAGTTCTATCAGCTTTCTCAGCCGGTGATCAAAGAACCAACTCCTCTTTCCTTTTCTCCTTTATTGTAAATTGCAGCCTCGTATGTTTGGTGGCCTGGTAGGCAGGAGTAGGTATGGTGCAAGCTAGGCTAGGTCTGTGAAAAGATTAAAAATCTTGTGAATTTGTAGTTGGCTGGATCCTTAAGTGAACAAGAACCAACTTTATTGTAAAACGCTGACCTGTGTAGGATGCAGTACATTCTGAAGTGCCTGGTAAAAGATAAATACCTGAGTAATGTAAGGTTTTCTGGAATAATTAATCATGTAATGCACCTCCCCTTTGGAGCATTGTGTTTTATTTTTAGGATGTTCTTTCCTCTCTTTTTCTTTTATTAGTCTATGCCAGGGGTGTCCACAATTTTTGGCTCGCAAACTACTTTTTAAATGATCAAATCAAAATGATCTACCATCAATAAAACACACACACGACTATAGTGATGGGAAAGCTACAGCTCACCTGTCATAGGAGAATGACGTGCTGCACAAGAAAAAGAACTGCTAACCAGCACTGCTCACCTCTCTGCCTCCCTTCCCACTGTTACACGGAGCCTTCTCACACGAAAAGACATCCCCAGCATCCCTATAGACGTAGCAGCCGGCTGCTGGTTAACAGCAGAGAGGAGTAAGGCAGGGCTCTGCCATCAACTCGGCTTGCCTTTGGATCGCGTTCGATGTTTTTGGCACCCCTGGTGTAAGCTGTTCTAAATATGTAACCAAGTTCTCCTAAGACATGATGTGGTACAGTGTGATTGGAAATATTTTAAGTGTTGATATGACCAGTCTGCAGTAAAGTGCACTGATCCCAGGCATTACCCAGTGTGTTATTGATGTGTGACAGATGAGCCGGACAGGCGTTTGCTCTTTTCAAACTTCAGTACCTGGCTAATGTAACACATTGTATTTGTTGGATAGTAAACCCGGATTGGGACACAAGTCATGTCCATTGGTTTCTCCGTATTTCTTTTCTGACAGGATCAGTAATTCACTTATTCTGTTAAAGGGTTTTTGTGCACCCTGGTGGGTAAGAAATTGACCAGACTGGCCTGTCATTTTTTTTGTATTATGGAAACTTAACAGGAATATGTAATTCCCAAATCTCTGTGCAGGTGGGATAAGAAATTGTACCAGAAAGATGCTGTTGATAAATCTGACATCAGGATCCAGACAGGCATGATCCACTGAACTTCATCTATATCTATGGACCTGACTGCTGATAATCTGACTCTGTATTGCATATGTTTTCTCATACGTTATTTTGTGCGTGCTCTAGGCAGTATAGGTTTGCAGCTATAGGGAACATTCTTCATCTTCTCTAAACAACCCCACATCAATGTACAATACAGTTTAGCACTTGTAGAGCAGTGCCTGCTGGTAGATTTTGTGAAGGTGACCTTGTTTATGCCTGTGAGTCAGAACATGTAACAATTCCACTGTAGACACAGTGTAGTCATAGCATTATACAGATTTCCAAGTTGTGACAGAACATAAAGGATTGTTTGTTTCACTGTGAAACTTTTTAGCTGATTGGTGGTGGGGAATAGCACATAATTGCAATATTTTATTGGCTTTTTAGGCACTGCTGCCAGACTCTTTATAGACATTTATGGTGCATGTCACTCTGGCTTTGTGTGTGTCTTTTTTCAATCTTGTAGACTTGCGGTTTTGCTTCCTTAATGTGATCAGTGTTATGTTCTTCTTTTACTCTGTTTAAAATAATTGCACTTCTGTTGTCCCCCTGCAACCAAGTCTTGTACTTGCCTTGGTCAGTGAGATTTTTAACTAGATTGTAGGTCCACTTAAATTTCAGACAAGGTTTTCTGAATCCCAAGATTAGAACAATATTCTATCTACCTGCCAAAGGATTTGTATGTGCTTTGTATATTGGGCTGCTTGCTTGGAGTTGAGTTTATCAAGTTGCCTGACCCATTTTTACTTCTGTGAATGTGTATGGTTACATTCATAGACAAAAATAGTTGTTCCAGATTAATCTGATGAGTTACATTTGGATGGGAAATCCAATTAGTGCTAGGCTAGGCTTTCCAGTTACCATGTGACGGTGTATTCTGTATTACTAACATACTGTGCCTGGTGTGTCAAATCTGAAAGGACAGTGTACGTTTTAGCAGACCTTTGCTTTTTGCAGTGTGCTTTTTTTAAACTGATTTGACATAAAATATCCTGTAAGGGACCTTACTGTCAGATAGGCATGTGCTTTTTTCCTGACCTCTAACCAGTATCTGGTTTCAGTATAGTAAGGTCAAGGATGTGATCTTTGGTGTAGCTGACAAAGGTCAACAGCTGTTGGTTCAGAAAAGTTAAGCGCAAAGGCCATTATAATTCTGTATTGGTACTGACACTTGAATCATCTGTACACTTGTAGTTTTATACCACCACCTATGAGTTTTTAAAAATCAATGTGATGTGCAATTCAATTGCATTGTTTTTGGTCTAAGAGAATTCTGCAATCTCAAAAGTTTATGGTACAAAAAGTTGTGTGATTTCGAATCTATCCATTCACTTTGATAGCCCTAAAACCAAAGTGTGAAGAACTATGTTATGGGGAACATCGAAAAATGTGTAGTTTGTGCCTAGGCAATCCCCTGGAAAGAAAAAAACATATAATCAATTTAAGGTTGATGTGTGTTTTATATTTTTTTTTTTTTTCTTCTTGGAAAAGATATTCTGTAAATGAAGGTTGTAGTCCTTGTATTTTGAATATGAATATGCGTGTATAAATTGAATGTTGCTGCTCAATCTGATTTAATTTTGTGTAATGGAAAATGTTGCTCAATTCTCCTTTGGAAATGCTGAGTAATGGGAAAAGATGGCCCTGCTGTCTGAACTTTTTACAGGCTTCCATTTGCAGAAACCATAAATGTTAGGGTTAATCATTTTCTGTCTTTAGTGGGACAGAGTGAAGTAAAATATTTTTACAGTCTTGTGATGTCAGATTGTAATGTAATCTGTTAATTATGCCTTGTCCTATTTAGTGCAGTCTAGCCTAATTAGCTCTTGGATGAAGAGAACAGTGCTCATTAACTGTTTGCTCCATGAAGCTTTTCTGTTTCTGATACTCTTGTGATATTAGAATTGTCATCAATTGTTACACAACAGTACAACTCCTGTTCACGTCTTCATAATCAGAACTTGTTAAGTCTTGGTTGTAGTCTTTTATTAGGAAACTATCATTTAAAGCAGATCTGTCACAGAAATGATTTCCATGTATCTTGCCCTTAACTCATTGTAGAGAATGCTAATTGGCTGATTTGGAGTCTGGGGTGTCAGTCACACCTGAAACATATATTCATATACCACAAATTACTAAACACTGGAGCGGTATAATCATTCTGGATCGGGTATTCATATACTATATTAAGAGCAATAATATGCCAATCAGACAAGCTGGACATTAAAAAAATTGTCACTCATTTTATTGGGTCTATAATCTTTAGGTGAAAAGTGCAAATTTAATTGACTTCAATAGATTTCTTTCAGAGGTGACCTTTTTATATTAATGGTTTGACTGAATTGCCCACTTAATACTAATTCATTTCTTGTATTTTCTATATAATTGCCATGCCTAAAAGGGCATCCCCAAATACTGCAAACATTACAATTTAAACCTAAAAACAAATTGCAGTTCTTAAGACACAACACTGATATAAAGCAGCCCCTTTAAAGCAATATTTTAATATGGAGTTGTCCAGTATCTAATTACCTAGTAGTTAGATGGCAGTAGCAGGAAGGTTCCATAATATGACAAAACAGTTGATTCTGTTCACACAAACTTTGTTTTTCTTTTGCCTTTTACCCACGCCCCACAGCTGGGTTCATAAAATCTCCACTTTCTGAGGTCCGACTGACAGGCGAATCAGTGGAGCTACACTGTGAGGCCATCGGCCACCCTATACCTGAAATACAGTGGTGGTTTGAGACGGACTATAACAATGACAGTTTCTCTCAGCTATGGGATGGAGCACGTGAAGACCGTGTGCAGATGAACACAACCTATGTAAACCATGCTACAAGCACACTCTATCTTTTCAACCTGAACCCAGAAGATTCTGGGACTTATGAGTGCCGTGCCAGCAATGATCCAGATCGTAACCATTTGACCAAGACCCCTCGCATCAAGTGGATTCGCTCCCAGGCCAATGTTATTGTCATAGACCGTGAGTGAGAAACTGGTGAAGATTTCCTGATCTCCTGAACTCCCTCGTTATCCAGTGTGATTCCTCCTAGCAGTCCTAGATTAGAACTTTCCTTGCAAGTTCTCTGCTAATTATTCCCTTGGTCCAAGATCCCATTCCCTAATGTGTTTGTTTTTTCCAGTTGTGTAGGAATTTGATTATTTGTGTTGGTTTGCCAAATCCCCAAAAAAGTTCCTTTACTTTATAAACTGTTTTTTTTCCCCTTGCGGATGTGGTTCTTCTGGGTTCAAGAGAAAAAAAATATAAGAATCCTATGTAGAAATGTTTTCAGCTCAAGACAAAACTAAAAGCAGGAAGCCTGTTGTGGATTGAAGACTCCCGCATGGAAATGTGCTCTTGGGAGCCCCTTGTTCCTAATTTAATTGTCATCTTCGGTGTGGAATTCCAGATGTCTTCGCACTGTCTGCTCTTTTTAGATTCCTTACTGCTGTCTGTCTTGGATAGATTGTATTGTAATCCTTGTAATCTTTTTATCTCCACCTGTGAGCATCTTCCGTTCCTATCCAATGCAATCCTAAATTCTAACTTTCCCCTCCTTGCTTTCACACTGTGGAAAACTAATTTGTTTCTTCCTAGCTGACCCTGATGGTTTCCAAGTAGTGCACATTTAAAATTAGACTTAAGAAACCGCAGAAGTTCTTGAATACAGTTCTTTAAAGAGACAATTTTATTTTCCATTTTTAGGAACTCGCGCCCCCCCCCCCCCCCCATTCTAAGGAACAGTAACTAAATTGAAATTACTACATTGTTAGTTTGATATTGAGGGCCATTATGGTTAAAATTGTTTTTCAGCTCTAAGCAAATCTTCTGGTGAAGAAGATGCTTGGGAAAGAATAGTGGATGTGAGTTTCATACCTGAAGCTTTCAGACTGTAATCAAAAAAAAACCCTCCTTTCCCAGCAGCAGATGGGTATTTGGCCATTTTTATACTAGTATTAAAAAAAAAAAAAAAAAAAAAGACACATAGCATCTGGTGTTGCATTTAATGTGAAGGTCCCCAAATTTCGCTAATTTCTTGGCTGATTTTCTGACTTCAGTACTTGGTGCATATTTGACGCAAACGTAGCTGAAGATGGCTGTAATCTGTTGGGCTGCCTAATTGTGTAATTGTATTTGCCTAAATACTAAAGCAAGATGGCATGTCAAACATTTTATAAAACAATTAGGCAGGGCAGCACTGGTATTCAATTAATGAAAAGCCCTCTTCAATTAATGACAATGGCATCTGTCATTGAAAAATGCTAATTTTTTTAAAATCTATATTTGTTTGACTGTTTTTTTGTTTTTTTTTTTCTATAGATCCACTAATTGTAACCAGCTATCCAGATGCAACTGGTGGAGAATTGCTGATCTGCAATTTAACGGACTTTACTCTTACTGTTTCTGGTCACCAGTGGCTTAAGGGATCCAAAGTTATCCATGAAGATAAAGATGCCTCCCAACTGACAATCTACAAGTAAGTATCCTTTTCACTCTGACTTAACATGGTGTCACAGGTCTTGGATCAGTTATTGTCCAGTCTTTGACTGCATGAAAATTGAGTTATCAATAACCTTTCAAATCTGTATATCGTAGTCTGTGGAACCATAATATACAGCAAAAGAAAAGCTTATTTAAACTTTTACCACATGCATCAAGTTTACAGTGTTATTTGGAAGTAGCAAGGACTAGCTTTGCGTGAGATAATGTGTATTCACACAAGGCACATAAAGGCCGCTACACAGACACCAGGATTAACATATTTGTGCCATTGTGGGCCAGCAGTGTTTGCATAGAATGAAAATTGGGTGGAGGGGGAGATGCTATCTTCCTGGGTGACATTAGGATGAAGGTATTGGCATGGTGTAGGCTCTTTAGAAAAGTAGAACAAATATACAATTGATAAATCTAAACAATATTTGAGATGCATATATAGAAGTCCAAATGTAAGAAAACTGACCCTAGGTTCAGTTTAGTTTAGATGGAAAATACATGTGCTTTAATGATTATGTATGCAGTTATATTGGAACTGTCCAAAAGCATTCCAATACTGCTTCTAGTTCTCCATTTGGTTAAGATACTGCAGGGAGGGTTGTGTTTATTTTTTTATTTGTTTTTTTTCCATGGGCACTTAGGCTATGTACACACGTGCAATAATTGTCATTGGAAAGGATCTTTCACTATCCTTTCCTGCTGTACATACAACACAATTCTCCTCTATGGAGAGGGGAGGGGGAGAACAACGGAGCGTCAGCTTTAGCCCTGTTTTGCATTTTGTTTTATTTTGTTCAGGTATGAGCACTTGATTCAACAAACTTTCTAATAGCAGACCTGTAAACAGTATGTACTTGGAACCTTGAAAAATTTATCTAAAGCTGGTAGAACTGATAAATAGTACAGCTACTAGCTGATGGATTGCAAAGGTAGAACTGAGGCCACATTTGTGTGTTTTTTTTTTTTTTTTTTTATATACAATAATTTGGTCATGTTGCCACATTTTAAGTGTAAAGTTGTACAGCGTAGATTGCACTAAGAAGATCATGTGCTCTTGTCTTTTAGTAAAGTTGAATTTGTTTCTGGTTTGTGAACCTTTAGACTGCTTTGTTGGCTTAATTTTGTCTTGGCAATAGAATGTCCTATGTCAGGGGTGGGAAAACTGGGTTTTGTGCAGTCAGCGTTTGCACACATTAACATCAATGTCATGCTGAGATGGTAGCACGGCATCATCTTATGTAAATGAGACTATCCAGCTATCCATGGAATAGCTGCTTTAGACTGGGTTTTATTTCCAGAATGTTTTTTCCCTTGTAGTCCAAAGATAAGGGACATGTAAAGTGTTATGGGGTTCATCTGTCTTTTGACTGTCATTATTTGGTTTAATTCAGTTTTGTTTTATGTAGAATTTTTTTTTTTTTCTTTTTCTAGTATTACTGGGGTGAATGCAGAAAGCTCTGGGCAATACACCTGCAAGTTCTTGACCTCTCCTGAAGTGTTTGCAGTGATTAACATAACAGGTAACGTGCTTTAGTATTTCAAATAGGAATGTGTAGGTATGGCCAAAATGTAATTTTTCCATACTTAAACTTTTGGTTAAATTCAAAAAATTAAAAAGTTTAAAAAATGCAAGCATCGCACAACTGATGACAGCTAATGAATCAAAGTCCTTGGTCGTTCTCTCTAACCTTATGCCTTTATGAAAAGTTACATTAGCTCCTAATTAGATCAGTCAGATGTAATAGTTCTGATTTTTATGTAAACCTGCCGTGTCCTAAATACTTTGTAGCTTACTATGAAGTGTAGACTTATGGTTTATGCATGTATTTTTCCTTCCTCAAGCCGTTTAATGCCTCTACATCTCCCTAGTTGGATGTTAAGATATTGACTTCCAGCCTGCATCAAGCAGATTGGTGGAAAGGGCAAGCTACCAACTACCTATGAGTTTCTTTCCATAGGATATATTTGCTCTATAAGCTTCAAATGTATTCTTTTTGTTTTCCATATGCATTAAATAAACTGATGTCTGGTTCCAAAGTTGCTTTTTTATTTAGTAAAAATCTTTCTTGACTTTTTTTATGTCTTTATTATCAGCAGGTAGTTATACCAACCAATAATAAACAGTACAATAGTTTATAACAGTATGAAAACGTACATCTTGCCTTTTTAAAGCACATCTTCTTTTTCAGTTGCACCTCATGTTGTGGCCTACAAGAAAACCGAACATGGCAACGAAGGAGACACGGGAGTAATGACCTGCAAAAGCAACACTTTTCCACTTGTGGATGAGTGGACGTGGTACTTGGTGTCTCAAGATGGCATTCAGGTATGTGAAATCAGGTGCATTTTCTTATATAGTAAATATTTGAAAAACTCAAAGTACATTTATATTTCATACCCTGCCCACTAAACAAAAAATATGTTGCCTTTGCCTAGTTTTTGACTGAGACCTTTGTGATGTAGGATTCCCAGTTCAAATGAAGTCTGCAAGCAACTGTGGGACCTTTGACCTGTTACTCCTTCTTAAGCTAATCAATTTTCTGCTGTCTTTATTTTGATGGTAGTGAAGGCTTTTTTAGGACCTGTTTATGGTTCTGGGATGTGATGAAGCATTAATTCTTGTTTGAGTGGAGGCCATTCCTCATTAATGGCTTTCTAATGCATGGTATAAATGCAAATCTGGCACTGAAATGCTAAATAAGCACACATCTTTTGTGGGTGTAGACCTCTTCTTTTTCATAATGTCATTAAATTGTTAATCGGAGCTCTGTGTCGGTTATACTATCTTTTTTTTTTAAGACTCGTCAGTCCAGAGCACAAAATGGCTGATTGTTTGTACCTAGAAGAATCGACTGTAGTTTGAAGGGAAAGGGTAGTTGCACCAAATATTGGTTTGATTATATATATCTCTGATGGTTCTGCCAGTATAATAATAGACTTTCAGTTGCATTGTATTAGGTTTTCACACTTTTTTTGTGATGTTCTCTAACACTGTTAGAGACTGTGTCTGCTCAGTGATTACTTAAAAGGAAAGCATTATAAAAACAAACTTGTAAGCCAAAGAATATTTGAAAAAAAATGAAATCTATCTTTGTGTTCTTAAAGCTTTTAATTTCATTGTAAATGGTCAAAAAAGAATTGGCCTTACTGAACCCTTACCAAGGTTTTCTCCAGCTGTGCATAATTCAAAATGTACACACACCTTGCCCCCATGAACTGGACTGCTCAGAGGAAGGGCTTCCAGCCGTGTGTCTAACTTCTTTAGAATTGCTATATCTCTTGGCAGAAATCCATCAGGCTGCATAAATATGATTGGGAAGCTTCCTGTAATTCTGCACGTAGCAACCCAAAGGATGTACTGATATGAACTCATACCGTTGGTCACTGAGGATTCTTCCTTGCACCATTGTTTTTGTGAATAAATCCTACAGAGCTGAATATTTAATGTCTTTTGTTTATTCATGCACTTTAGCTGTAGGTTGTGTCCCCCATATGCATGACTGACAGTGAACATTTGAGTGTTCGGGATGTTCCCATCTGGGACTTTTTTTTATTTTTATTTTTTCCTCCCGTTTGCCCCAGGAAAAGTATGAAAGTATACCCATTTTATCAGAGTTGTCCCAACATTGAGGATGTTGTCACCTTTTCCTAGGACAACCTAAAATGTTTACTTGTCCTAGATGGTAAAAATCAGAGGTTGCATCAAGAGACGCAATCAGGGTGGTGAATACAAATAATTTGTCTAACCCTTTCCTTTATTGAACACCTAAAGAAACCTGTTTGCCTGTACATACACTTTAAATATTGTATGTCCTCTCAATCAAAAAAGGACTATAGTTTATTGAAACTATGTTTGCTATTAGGGCCTACAGATGTAATTAGAAGCCCCTGTGGGCAGAAACAGAGCTCCTCTGTGTGGATTAAAGGTTATTTTTGTAATGTTGTATATAGTTGCTTTAAGACCTGTCTCTAAGCAAGATATTTCCTTTTGTTTGATACAGAAAACGAAGGTTAGCAAGGCTAGGGCCAGCCAATTTTGGACTACTCCATTGCAAAGTTATCTGGAATATATCTGTTTAGCGAATGTTGACTGGGACACAATAATTCTTTGACATTCTTCTTTTCAGGCTATAGTAAACGGATCAGAAGAACGTTATTTCATAAAGTCCACTGGAAATAAGACAGAGCTTCGTATTCACCAGCTGGACATTGAAAAGGATCAGGGTGAATATATGTGCAATGGATCCAATATACATGGTAACACTGGAGCCACCATTGCACTCCGTGTACGTAGCCGCCTTGCTGCCCTTTGGCCATTCCTTGGCATTGTAGCTGAAGTGCTGATCCTAGTAACCATCATCTTTATCTATGAAAAGAGGAGAAAGCCAGATGATGTGCCAGAAGGTAAGACTCATTTGGGGATTTTGTTAGAAGCTTCTGGATGTGTAGAATTTGTTAGTAATTTTTTTGGTATTTCTTAAATCCTGATTTATGTGGTTAAACATCTACTTAAAATACCTAACTGTTCTGATCCTACTACATTATGTTCCTCCTGTGCATCACTGTAGTGAACTCACTGTTTCTCTTTCTGAGCTTCTGGATATGTGAATTATTTTGGTAAGATGGAACTTGGGCATCTTTTCTGCTTTGCTTTGTTAGATCATCTGCTCTGCCCAGCTATGCTGGCTTTTTCTTTTTTTTGTCAATGTTTAATCTTATTTTTTTTTCTTATTCCTTATTTATAGATGAAGACGGTGGATCTGCTCCTCTGTAAGTACTAAAATTGTACTGATAGAGTTAAAGATTATAGCTAATGTCGAGTTTTGTCTTTATTGCATTTTTTTGGGACTAGTGCTGTGAGGGCAGTACAGTACTGTCAATTCAGGCTTTAATATCACAACTATTTCCCTGGAGCCATTTGTTGCTAGAAGGCAGATTTATAGTTCTGCATTGCAGTAGATATAAATCACCTTTACAATATAAACCTTCAACTACCCTGCCATTAGAACATGTCTAGTTGTGAAGGACGCTACAATGGTTGCAATATATTTTAAAGTGTTTTTAATAACTTACTAGTCCTTATGTGGTGGCTGCATTAATTCACATCCGGTAACTTTTCTAAAACTTTTCTAAAAGTACAGAAATTACCTGTTAACTTTTTACTTTGTTTCATGTGAAATTATCTAAGAGAAACAATATCTTTTCTTTTTCTCATCTCTTGGGTGATGGAGAGGAGATGTTTGAAGCCCATTCTGGGTGATGATTATCACATTCTTAATAGCAATAGTGGAAGCCCGAGCATAGCTATTCAGGGCAGTAAGAAGTTGATTTTGCAGGATGCCAGATACAATTAAAGGGGAGATTGATGCAGCCACCACATGTCAGGACAGGTAAATTGCAGTATAATTACATTTGTTTTGTGTTTAAATGTACTTGAATGAATTGTGCAATGAAAAAATAAGTTATATACTTTGTGACCACACATAGTTACATACATATGGAAACATGGTTTGTAGTAACACAGTAGCCAGAAATTGCACATTGTCTGGAAATTCTACATTTTTTTAGCAGGATGAAAATGTTCTATTTTTCCTTATGTACACTTATTCATCCCATACGTGTACACCTATACTGTGGCTGTGCATTAATACTTTTTTTAGTTTAAGTCTTTTCTGGTATGCCTTTTTTGTAACCTTTTTTTTTCTGTGCATTTGTAGGAAAAGCAATGCTGGTGCAAATCATGACACTGTGCGACAGAGGAACTCCAGCTGAATTACAGGTATTAGCTTTACTTTAACAAAATTTAATAATGAACCATCATTACCACCTATAGGAGAGATTTGGAAATTACTGTTTACACATGGCTAGTCAGGGCATGGTACACTGGAAGGTCTAATAAATCTAAAATTGATGCCTGGGTCTGATTTCTGGAAGGTAAGAATAATGCATAATTATGCACTTAAAGTATCTAGCAGCCTTTTTTAGTCTTTTTTTTTTTTTTTTTTTTTTTTTTTTTTGCTACTAGTTTTGGCAATTTGCGAGAGGCTAAAGCCAACATTTAGTAACAATTTCAATCTGTGTGCTTCAATATTACACGTTTACACAATGCATGGTAATATGTTCTAAATTGTGCCTTGTAACAATACAGTTTTTGGTCCATTGTGATTTTTGGACAACCCATTAAAAGAATGTTGGCTTAACAAAGCATGTTAATAAACCTGCCCTAAAAGCATTGTGGTGGAGAATATTGTAATTGGGCCCAGAATCTATTTGTGCATGTTCAGGATGATCCTGCAGAAGATGGAATAAGGAATGTGCTAATAAGTGTTCTTTTTCTAACCCCTCCCATCAGACAAACCAGTCAAGACAGCTACTACTTTTGCAACTGAAGTTGTTTGAAAATTGGAAAGCCTAGGAAGTTCCTTCATAAAACCAAAAAATGGGTTTTGCATATTTATGCTGAATTGTGTTCATTTTTATACATTGTTGCTGTTTTCTGTACAGTGAATGTTCAGTATACTTAATGGCTGGGACAGATCCCCTTTCCACCTTACATCCTAGCATTTTAGATTGGGCTCTTCTGAATCTCTAGAGAAGGATTTAATTCACTTTTTTTTTTTTTTTTACAAGCATTGACTTTAAATTTGAGTTCAGTGTGCGTAAATATATGATTGTTGTATTCATCATGCCAGCTTTGATTTGCTTTTCACAAAATCCAAATGGCAAACTGATTTGTAATGTTTACATTTATTTTTTTATTCATTAACCTCCTGGGCATTACACTGATGTCTAGATTTCTGTACCAAAAGCGTTACTGTTTTTCATGAAATTTTTTTTTTTTTTTACATTTTAGACCTGTAAGTTACAGAAATATGTCCGAACAAGGGTCTAGTAGATATCATGAATATAAAAAAAAGTTTGAAACACACAATCATGAAAAAAAAAAAAAAAATGTACTTTTATTTTTATTTCATGTTGTGTGGTGTTTTTGTACTGTAAAAACCATTTAGAAGCAGATTACATTGTACTCTGCTTTTAAATTTCCCTCCCTGACACACCCCCATACATCACCAATCACATCACTGGAAGATGACTCATCCTCTCAGTGATGTGAGGGGGGGATTTCCCTGCCTCACACAGACAAGAGACACAGGCACACACTGGATGCTGGAAGCTGCTGGTATCTCCGGAGAGATGCACAGCACAATGCAGGATTTCTGTATTGTGCTATACATCTCACTGCAGATGCCAGCAAGAGGAGCTGCGGACACTGGGTGAGTATTTCCTTTCAGTTGTAATCCGATTTTCATACAATGTATGACAATTGGATTGCAATATAACATTTGTTTACATTTAACCACCTGGTGAGAAAAACTCGGGGTTAACGAAAATTGCAAGTGCTGTGCCCACAGGGGTCTTTGTGGTATCTCACTGGTAAAAAAAAAAAAAGTATGTCTCTTGTGATTACAATATGGCAATTAAATCATTTTTATGTTTGTCTTTCAGGTGAAGAGTACTACACATAGAACAAGCTATTGAGTTCTGCACACAGAAAATTTGATTTCCCCCACCCTTTGACTTCCAGTTGTAATTGACAATTCCTCTTCTGTTTTTGGTTGTGTAATGCCTATAAGACATTGGCTTGACACATAAGCTGTACTGCTGGATTTTATGTACATGTGGTTCTAGTTCTGCTGACAGGGACTACTTGTTCTAGATACTGGTGTGAAATAGTTGCCAAAAAGTTAGACTTCTGGCTCACAAAAATAGATTCAACTGTATTAAAGCCATAATTTCTTTTCCATTGATCCCGTGAACTCTGTGACCTAGGTTTCCTAATGTTTATAGATATTTTGATTTTATTTTATATGTGTTCGAGACTATTGTAGAAAACATGCACTGTGCATGCAAGACTTGACTGTTTTTTTTTCTTTTTGTTTGTTTTTTTTTTTTGATATTTTACTGTTTTAAGTTGGAGGCTTTTTTTTTATTTTTTTTTTTTTCACACTATCCAATGAACATATTATGGATGTTGACACTGGATTGTAAATTTGTGTCTGCAAAGAAACCACACCAATAAAGATTTCCCTATTTTATTTGTGCAGTTTTCTTTCTACTATATTACATGTGGGACTTTTTGAAGTCATTCATCATTGCTCTTATTACAAAGTGAATAATTCAGTTCCTGGACACTTTTGGGATCTCATCTAAACATTTGTGTCAATGGTAATGAAAACAAGTCTTGAATGTAGCTTGTTGGGTTTTTATGCTGACGCTTTCTCTACATATTTTGGTGCAGTGGCCTAAAAGAATTCACATTTTGGGTAGCATACCACAGGGTGGGTTCCGGCTTTGGCTGGTGGCAACCCCCAGCGGGGTCAGGAGAAGGACCTCACTTAGGGGGGCACCCTGGCCAGAGCCGAGGACCACTTCTCTGATATGTATCGCAGTCTCAGGGCGGTGGGCAGGTTCTGGCATTGACATCACTCTGGGGGAAGTTTCTTCATATTTTGAGTGACACATGGCTCCCCATGCATGCGCTGTCTGGAGTCCATGCATTTAGTGGCATGCGAGCTCTGAAAGGTTGGGGACCACTGGCATAACAGACCGGCAGCTGCCATGTCAAAATTTGATTAATCAGAGACTCTATTGTAAGTTTTTTTTTTTTTTTTCACACATCTGAAACTTTCAATAACCCCACTAAAAAAATGTGTATGTGCTCAAATTGGCATGACTGACTTCCATTATGATCTGTTTTTTGATAGGCTCTTGAAATCTGCATGAATACAGATAAATGTAAGCTTGTGTTTTAGACTAGGGTTGTTTTCTTTCTCCA